>NC_066844.1:2721430-2941430 GCF_001640805.2 Lates calcarifer
CAAAAAATGTCATAGTATAGTATGGCAAAAAATGTCATAGTATAGTATGGCGTCAAAAATCACCAAAAATGTCATAGTATAGTATGGCATCAAAAACGGTCAAAAAATGTCATAGTATAGTATGGGGTCATAGTAATCAAAAAGTCAAAAAATGTCATAGTATAGTATGGCATCAAAATCAACAAAAATGTCATCATTGAGTATAATCAAAAACAGTCAAAAAATGTCATAGTATAGTATGGCTCAAAAATCACCAAAAATGTCATAGTATAGTATGGCATCAAAAAAGTCAAAAAATGTCATAGTATAGTATGGCATCAAAAATCAAAAAATGTCATAGTATAGTATGGCGTCAAAATCACCAAAAATGTCATAGTATAGTATGGCATCAAAAACCAAAAAATGTCATAGTATAGTATGGCATCAAAAATCAAAAAATGTCGCATCAAAAATCAAATGTCATAGTATAGTATGGGGTCAAAAAATGTCATAGTATAGTATGGGTCAAAAATCAACAAAAAATGTCATAGTATAGTATGGTCTCAAAAAAATCGGCAAAAAAAAAATGTCATAGTATAGTATGGCGTCAAAAAAAAAATGTCAATCAAAAAATCAAAAAATGTCATAGTATAGTATGGCGTCAAAAATCACCAAAAATGTCATAGTATAGTATGGCGTCAAAAAATCACCAAAAAATGTCATAGTATAGTATGGCGTCAAAATCACCAAAAAATGTCATAGTATAGTATGGCATTCAAAAAATGTCATAGTATGGGGTCAAAAAATCGCATCATAGTATAGTATGGCATCAAAAATCAAAAAATGTCATAGTATAAAATCACCAAAAAATGTCATAGTATAGTATGGCGTCAAAATCACCAAAAAATAGTCATTAGTATAGTATTGGCATCAAAACGGTCAAAAAATGTCATAGTATAGTATGGCATCAAAAATCAACAAAAAATGTCATAGTATAGTATGGCATCAAACGGTCAAAAAATGTCATAGTATAGTATGGCATCAAAATCAAAAAATGTCATAGTATAGTATGGTCAAAAACGGTCAAAAAATGTCATAGTATAGTATGGCAAAAATCAAAAAAATGTCATAGTATAGTATGAAAAATCACCAAAAATGTCAAAGTAATGTCAAAAACGTCAAAAAATGTCATAAGTATAGTATGGCATGAAAATCACCAAAAAATGTCATAGTATAGTATGGCATCAAAAAACAGTCAAAAAATGTCATAGTATAGTATGGCGATCAAAAAATCAGACAAAAAATGTCATAGTATAGTATGGCGTCAAAAATCACCAAAAAATGTCATAGTATAGTATGGCGTCAAAAATGACCAAAAATGTCATAGTATAGTATGGCATCAAAAACAGTCAAAAAATGTCATAGTATAGTATGGCATCAAAAATCAACAACAAAATGTCATAGTATAGTATGGCATCAAAAACGGTCAAAAAATGTCATAGTATAGTATGGCATCAAAAACAGTCAAAAATGTCATAGTGTAGTATGGCATCAAAAACAGGTCAAAAAATGTCATAGTATAGTATGGCGTCAAAAATCAACAAAAAATGTCATAGTATAGTATGGCGTCAAAAATCACCAAAAAAATGTCATAGTATAGTATGGCATCAAAAACGGTCAAAAAATGTCATAGTATAGTATGGCGTCAAAAACAGTCAAAAAATGTCATATGTATAGTATGGCATCAAAAACGGTCAAAAAATGTCATAGTATAGTATGGCGTCAAAAATCACCAAAAAATGTCATAGTATAGTATGGCGTCAAAAATCACCAAAAAATGTCATAGTATAGTATGGCGTCAAAAATCACCAAAAAATGTCATAGTATAGTATGGCATCAAAAACGTCAAAAAATGTCATAGTATAGTATGGCATCAAAAACGGTCAAAAAAATGTCATAGTATAGTATGGCAGTCGAAAAATCACCAAAAAATGTCATAGTATAGTATGGCATCAAAAACGGTCAAAAAATGTCATAGTATAGTATGGCATCAAAAATTCAACAAAAAATGTCATAGTATAGTATGGCATCAAAAACGTCAAAAAATGTCATAGTATAGTATGGCATCAAAAATCACCAAAAAATGTCATAGTATAGTATGGCATCAAAAACGGTCAAAAATGTCATAGTATAGTATGGCATGAAAAATCAACAAAAATGTCATAGTATAGTATGGCTGTGAAAAATCACCAAAAAATGTCAAGTATAGTATCATCAAAAACGTCAAAAAATGTCATAGTATAGTATGCAAAAAGTCATGTCATAGTATATATCGTCAAAAATCAAAAAAATGTCATAGTATAGTATGGCATCAAAACATCAAAAATGTCATAGTATAGTATGGCGTCAAAAATCACCAAAAATGTCATAGTATAGTATGGCATCAAAAACGTCAAAAAATGTCATAGTATAGTATGGCATCAAAAATCACCAAAAAATGTCATAGTATAGTATGGCATCAAAAACAGTCAAAAAATGTCATAGTGTAGTATGGCATCAAAAACGGTCAAAAAATGTCATAGTATAGTATGGCGTCAAAAATCAACAAAAAATGTCATAGTATAGTATGGCGTCAAAATCACCAAAAAATGTCATAGTATAGTATGGCGTCAAAAACAGTCAAAAAATGTCATAGTGTAGTATGGCATCAAAAACGGTCAAAAAATGTCATAGTATAGTATGGCGTCAAAAATCACCAAAAAATGTCATAGTATAGTATGGCGTCAAAAATCACCAAAAAATGTCATAGTATAGTATGGCGTGAAAAATCACCAAAAAATGTCATAGTATAGTATGGCATCAAAACGGTCAAAAAATGTCATAGTATAGTATGGCATCAAAAACGGTCAAAAAATGTCATAGTATATTACAATATTAAAAGAGATCTTGTAATTTCTTGTAATTAAGTATTCTCTATTTGTAGATTGCCATTATGTATGTATAAATGTATAATTGAGGCTAAAAATATTCAGACAGGCAAAAATATTTAGTGTTCAGAAATATTTATTTAAGATAATCAGTTATCAGTCCCACAGTGGGGAAATTCAGTGTTGGAACAGTAAAAACGGAAAAGGGCATTTTATAAACATGAGTATGTACACAGTAATAGCAAAATGAAAATCTAATCTAATCCACAAAAACATTGTAGAAGTGTCTGTGGGAAAACAACATAAGATGGCTCCTTTAAATGATATCATGGTGTCAGATATGTGAAAAATATAGTAAGGCATAAAAATATCAAAAAATATTTAGATTTACTGATCAGTTTCTGTGATTAAGACGTGTTCTTGTCTCTGCAGGAGGAGGAGACGACAGCAGCTGAAGACCTGCAGTGGATGAAAGAAAACAAGTGTTACAAGCTGTTACTTAGATAAAGGTTCTCAACTGTCTAACCTTTGTTAGTGCTGGTTAGGATTAATGTACTTGAGGACATTTTCCAAAGCCTAATATGTCTTTATTACACACGTGTGAGAACTTATAATACAATTACTTAATAATTGCATCACAAAGATGCTTAGTAGACATGTTTGGAAAATGTGCTCATAACCAACTCTAACAAGTGTTTCCTTGTGGTTATATGTTGTCTGGAATAAAATGATTAAAACTGTCTTCTACACTTTTGACTTGCATTTTATGTTAAGGGAAATGTCATGTTTAAGGTTTTGATACTTAAACATTTTTTAAGGTTCTAAAAACAACAAAATCATTCATCATCATTTTGTACAGGTTTCATGCTTAATTATTAAACCTACTTTTAAAGTTTTTATATATGTTATAAAAAGGTTTAATATTCTAAGGTTTTAAGTTTATCTAAATTGTTTTTAAAATGTTTTATCCTTACTTTTTAGACCTATTCCTTTAAGGTTTAAGAAGTGTTCTTATATTTATTTTTACACATTTAAGGTTTTATACTCATTTTTTTAACCTGTTTATTTAAAGGGTTTCTAGTCTGTTCTAAACTAAGGTGTTATAGATTGTTAGACTTCTTGTTAAATTATTTGCAGCTACATTGTTGAAAAACTGATGAATATTAATTAAAACTAATAAGCTACGCAGTTTTAATTTGTTGCTATTTATTCCAGACAAGAGGTTTGTGTCAAAGTGACAAGAAGTAACTAACACTGACCTTCTGGAAATGTCCTCACATCTGTCTCTTCTGTGTGTGGTTTAATGGTTCAAGTTTGAATCCTGTGGAGAAAAACATGTTAATATAAAGGTGTGACTTAACACATTAAAATAAAAGCATGGAGAGTTTCTGGGTATTGAACTTCAACAGATAGAGAAGTAAAAGACACTAAATCTACAAAGAAACCAGAGAGTGGACTAATCAGAACTAATCCAACAGTTAACTTTGCTTACAACACAAAGACAGAAGAAGCTGTTCTGACTGGAGAACTGACTCCACCAGCTCCTGATATTCACACAACAGCAGTGAATGGAAATGTTTGTTTCTCCAAAGTCAATTAAAATTTGAAATACATTTGGTTGATATAAGCCAAAGTGAAGCAAAATGACAGTGTTACTAGTGTAACACTGAACTGAAAAAGTTCCTCACATTTTTATGATTTCCTGTACTAATGAGAAAGACTGAGACAGAGGGAGAGGCTGAAGGGACAGAGAAAGAGTAGAGCGGGGTACACACCAAACATAATCAGGCTGATTATCAGCCCAAGTCCCCCCTCCCAATCAAAGTAAGCTAAGGCCCAATTATCGGTTGGTTCTAAAGATGAACTTGTCAGGTTCTCCTGTGGTGTGAGGTGTGTTTCGAGTGATTTTACCCTCCCTGATCTGCTCCGAAGATGACCGGAGCCATCCTGATAAATATTAAATATGTTCAATATTTGCGAATGGAACAGAACATAGCCAATCAGGAAGCAAACTAACTGAAGACAGAAGCACAACAAAGAGACCTCGTCGTCCACCACTTTAATTTACTCCAAAGTTGTGAGATTTGAAGATCTCAGACTCTGGTTGTTGGTGGTGAATCTGTTGGTGTGTGGTGTGTTTTGGTCTTCTCTCTGCATGTCACACATTTTAAGAACAAAACTGTGAAATCTGACATTATTTGTCGTCATGTGTTGTCTCTCACATTTTCTATATTGGGTAAGATTTTAAAAATCTCTTGGTGTGTGCCAGGCTTAAGAGAGTGGGGGAGCGTGAGAAAGACAGAGAAAGGGAGAGAGAGAAGCTGAACCACAACATTCTCCAAACATCAGAGGAGAGTCTCAGAAAATGGGCAGTTTAGTGTCACATATAACAAGAAAAAGCATCACCTCTTTAGGAACCAATAACAATAAATATTTGGGGAAAATTAACTAAAATGATTATCTTAAATTTCTATATTAATTGTCAACTTATCACTGGAGGAATCATGTATATTAATGTGAACTACCTAATAAAAACATAACACTTTTACTAACATTAATAATTCAGCTCATCAAGAGGTTTTTTTCAGACTGGGCAAATCTTTAGGACACATACCTGTTTGGTTTATCAGGTGAGAGCTGGTGTTTCTGTCCAGGCTGCAGCAGCTGAACCAGTAAAGCTGGAAAACACAAGTTCAACAAAAAACAAGTAACCCAATTAATAAAGAATAGTTCACCTCCAAAACTTGAATGGTGTTGAAGAATACAACGCTGAAAACTAAACACTAAAACCTTGACAATCACACTTTAAATTTTGGGGTAAATACATTAATTGCTAGAATATGACTTTATCACTTTTTAAAATAGTTTTTATAATAATTTCTAACAGTTGTCTCAGCTCATACATTGTGACCTACTCTTTAGACTTAAAACTTGTGGAGGAGCACAGTGTTAAGATCAAATTTTCAAGCTTGTATTTAACACAAAACTGTGCTCAATGAAGTCTCAAGTCACCACAAACAAATTTCTCATCAATAACATAAACAGGGGATCAATGGATGACTATGGACAGATTACTACTACAAAGCTACAAAGACACAAAATGACAGAGGCCAAATACTGACTCACAAAATGATCACAATTAGATGCTTAACTACCACACTGAAGCACAAAATGACCATAAAGAAACGTTCAATGACCTGGAATAGACACAAAACTACAAAGACACAATGCAATACAAACACAAAGAAGCTGAGCATAAGTAGATGTAACAGAGCCAACTAGAGACGCAAAACGACGCAATACCATCACAAATAGACACAAAATGATCACATCGACATGATAATCTGCAATAAACTGACTTCAAATGATCAAACTGGAGCACAAAGTTACAAAGAAGCAGTTACATGTCTGCAGAGTTGTAAACAGACAAACTGACTGCTACACAGTTATCACCCTCCATAACTCAGGTCAATGCCGCTTTAGTCAGAGAAACACAAACACACTTGAACCCATGCAAATAAAAACGAAGCCAAACAGGGAAAGCCCCTTGGGCACCGTTAAAAGATAATGCTAATGCTAACGCTAGACTCTAATGCTCATTGCTAATGCTAACACCAGGTAGAGACACAAAATGATATAAAATGACCAAATAGCCACAGACCGGTGACGATGACATGATAAATCACCACCAAACGGAGTTAAAATGATCAGGATGCAACACAAAATAGCGCAGAGACGCAAAATGTCGGTAAGGTGAAAACAAATACAAACAGGGATTTGCAAAGACTATTAAGAGCCCACTGTGTTGTCGACCAGCGACGTTTAGGGTCCAAAATTCATGTCAGGGACGCCTCAATCACAGAAACACACACACACACCCTTACCAACACGATATAAACGACTGAAAACGGAATTAAACGATATCATTACACGGTAATGCTAATGCTAACGCTCGTCGGTAATGCTAACGCTCTCCGATAACACTAGCGCTAACGCTAGCCACTAATTGTTTGCTTTACCTTCGCGCCGCAGGTGTGTTCAACGTCCAGTCTCACTCGTGTTCGACAAAAAAGCAGCAGTTCCGGATTTAGTTGTAGCATCCAGACCTATCCAGTAAGGACGTGCTCTCATAGTACTGACAAACCGAGGCAATGGTTCAAACTTGGTTTAAATCTGTTTTCCGACTGGAAGTGCTCGATCCTCAACCGGAAAGACGATCCGTTCTGCACATGCGCCAAAATGAGCGCATGCGTAGAATTAAGATTTACCACAGAGACAGTTTAAGCCTTGAATAAAAAAAAATAAATGTGAACGGATGAGAGATTTAATAAACTTAAGTCACCATAGACTATATATAAAAAGATAAGACACTGCACAGATCACATAAACTATACTTACTAATATTTAGGAATTTAAATGACCCTGAACAAAACAGGTGGGAAAAATCGCCTACAGTATCATATCAGTGAATCCTTAAGCAGTTAATACCTTCGAGAACAAAGGTTGACAAGGCTTCTCAGATAGAGCCTTTTTGAGGGTGTGAAAATTAAAAAATATCATGGGCAAAAAAAAAAAACAAAAAAAAAAAACACTGTGACATTGGAATGAACAAAGATATTTTACAGGTCTTCATTTTGGGACCCAAACATTATATAGACAAACTTTGAACAAAATCTGAGACAGTGCTGCAACCACTGTCCTAGATTCTGATTTGACACAGAATGACACTTTTTCACTTACAAACAAACATGAGGAAGTACAAAGAACTTTTGTTGAATTTTATAATTCCACTCTTCTAGTTCCTGAATATTATGGTGGAAAATGCGTGGAGGGAGGTGTGCTGGGTAGTGGGGCAGCATATGGCCTATACAATTACACATTCTCTAATGTGCGAACCATATTTAAAATGTATGTTTGTGTTTCTGTTTGTGTGTCTCTTTATATGTATTTCCCTGTCTGTGTGTTAATCATGTGTACACATGATTTTTTTGCTCTCCAGTTTTCTAAATAACATGGTTTGTGTTGGGTGGGTGTGTATGTGTGTGTATACTGCACTGTACATTCTGCTTCTGCTAACTTAATTATCCCCAAGAGTTTACTGTTACATAACATGTCTAGCACACACAGCACACTCACACTAGCAGAGCAATAACACATGGGAAAGTAGTTTAACACCCAATATGAACGATATACTCATTTACACACAGACACACTTACACATACAAGTTTGCACGCAACCACAACTGAGCCAACTGTAAAACACAAAAGTCTGTATTAAGACTATATTCATTATTATTTTCCACTTCCACCTGCAAAAGTGGAAAGTAACTAAAGGTGGGAACAGACCTGAGGACTGGACAAAAAACACCTGACTTCCACCAGCAACTGCAGATTTTCTATTTAGTCTTGGCAGCCAAAAACAAGCACGTACTGAATTACTAAGTCAACACAGAGACAACACACTGGGCGACAACTAAAGCAGATTAGAGTTGTGTCACTAGGCAACAGGCCAACACAAGCTATTGTGTGTTTCTGAACCAAACCGAAAAGGACAAACAGGAGAACAATTGTGAGGTACTCTTACTCTCCTACTCTACCATATTACAGAGGGATATGTTGTTGGTATAGGTTTCACTCCAGCATATTTAACTGACCTTTATAGTTACTGGATCCTACAACAGTGTCCTCAAGACAGGAAGCTGCCTTAAGGCAATTTAGATTCTTCCTCAGGTTAAGCGACCATTAGGTTCATACTATGCCTCTATGTCTCCTTCAAGGACAGAACCCAGAAGAAGATCTCAGAAACCTAGACAAGACATTGGAATTTATTATTCAATCTGACTAATAAGAAAGCAGATCTGACAAAACAGATAAATAAATAAGCATAAAACTTTAACCGACATTTGAGTTAAGCTATTCCTTTTTTAGATCAAATACTACTGGTATAAAATAAGTTTACCTGTACTTTACTGGAGTAGTTCTGTTTCGAGCTCATTTCCACCTCTGCTACAGCTGACAAGTAAGTATTGTACATTTTACTCCACTACATTTACTTGTATAGTTATTGGTTACTTTCTAGATTAAGATTCCAAATACAAAACATATGGTCACCTTGTAAAATATATTGTTAGAAGCAGTTTAGAAAGTAGTAGAACATTAAACTGCTGCTTACATCAATCAGCATCAACAATAACAATCCAATATAGATAAATAACATTACTCTCTGAAAAAGATAAATACTGGTACTTTAAGTAACTTTTGCAAAGACAGTTCTAACTTCTACACTGCTAATAAATTCTGAATCCAGGAGTTTTCATTTGAATGCAGCATTTTTCTATTATGATATTGCTACCTCTGTTTTAGGAAAAGGGTCTGAATACTTCTAATATACCAAGAGCTAAAAAGATAATAAAAATAATTTATTGGCTCATACAAGATAAACCAAACTTGATCCAATTCTGGCATTGCTCCATGGAAGCAGATGAAGAGGGAAACTGCAACTGGGAGCTGGAAACAGTCTTCAGCTCAGGTGGTACAAACAAAATAATACAGGTTGGTTGGGGTACCTGTACAGTGTGGGGTGCAACTGAGGGGGAAAGTTCAAATCATCCATCACCCATGCGTTATACCTACAGATGAATGTCTGCAGCCTCCCAGAGGACAGCAGTAGTTAGCAGTGACTCATCTACAGTGGACAGGGAGTTGGACAGGCCAAATGGGAGTAAATGGGGCTAAAAAATCTGCAAAACAAATGGAAAAACGTGCACACACAGTGTCCCTGAAGCCCACACCAACTAAACACAACATCCTGGGATCAAAACTGGTCACATTTGATTTTCACATCATCACTCTTGCTCTGCCCTTCCATTTCCTGTGTCTCTCTATTTTCGAGTGTAGAACAAAAGGCAAAAATACCATGAAACATTAACATTAAAAAACAGATTTGTTTTTGCTTTTTGCTTTGTGCAAATGCCAAAAAACTGTCATGAAGATGAAATGGAACAAAAAAAAATTCTCAGCAGCTAAGTCTATTCTTGGATCTGGCAGGGAGAGAATGGAAATGTCAGCTGTGTGTTTCTTTCTCTGGAGTGCCAGTTATTTAAAGCTCAGACCGCAGCAACACAACAGCAGTATTCATATTATTCAAAAGCAGGGTCAAACCACCGACATCCTCTGGGTCACATGGGAGAAATAAACATAATAATCATGGTTGTATTTATGTTCTTCTTTTCTGAGCAAAATTACAGATCAAGCCAAAATAATGAAGGATTGGTGACTGGATTCGTACAGTGCCTGAAAGAGCTTTCTGTCTATTCTGACAAAAAGCATACAGATTTGAAATCAGTATGTAATGTAACACTCGTGTAAATACTTTCATGGGAATCGTCAGTTGACTTGATTTGAAGAAAAAAACGTTCATGTAACCGCAGCTACTGAGGGAAAATTACAGCCTGGGAAAATTAGCTGTGTTTAGTACCCAGCTTCTATTAATCACCAGCATGTCTGAGCCTTTACTTCCCTATTGTGAAACGGATGTTTGGGTCAAAATATTCCATAAACTGAAGCTGTTTTCCCGCAGCTTCGCAGAGCTGCTTACTGACATTTCAAAACACGCAGCTTAATTTGGGAGGGGTCGGGGGTTGTTTGTACTGTTTTTCTCCTGTTTCCAGTAGTTAGGAGCTTAGGTAAGTGATTTCTGTTTTGGTTTATTTTTGTTTGGTTAGGTAATCATAGACTAGACTGATTTAGCTCAGTTTCTGTGGGTTGTATTGCCCAAAATGAAGCCAACACAAACCTTGAAATTTGGAGAAACACATTCATTAAAGGGTGAAAAAAACTAATTTCTTACCCCAACAGTTCCCAAAGCCGCAAAGGTCTGAGCACCTCACTTATTTACTGGAAAACACGGCTTGGATATCATGAAAAAGTTGTTGACTTACTGGGAAAGGAAAGCCTAGTAGCCGCTGGCCTTGCGTCATCAGAGGCCGCCACGACCGAACCAATTAACAACCAGGAACCACCTGGGTAGGTACTCAACAGCTCACGTGCAGCTCTTCAGACGCACAACAACATGACGCACAACCACAACAACGAAGTTACCTAGCTACGTGAACTGACCCGGAAGTACCTCAGTGGCAGCCATGACAAGAGCGGGTTGAATAAATGCAAATGGTAGAAGGCTCAATGCTTCCTATTTCACCTCCTTTAGCATCGGTTACACTGGACTTTCCAGTGTGATAATGCCGTCCCGCACTTCCTTGCGACAAAGCGATGCAGCTGAAGTTTTAGCGAGGATAACCTACGTACATACAGGACCAAATTTGTCAGAAATTATGGACATCCTTTCCTCTCTCTCAAATCCAGTTAAAAAAACACTCAGTTTTTAGTCAACAATATTATCATCATAATAATAAATAAAATAAAAATAAAAATATAATTTTAATGGCTTATCTCCCTTTCTACATTCCTTTCATTTTATATATTATTTCAACATTTCAATCCAGTTGGTTTTGGTTTTGTTTTCGACAAAATCTGTTTTATTGTCACTTCCTAAGAGTAACTGATGGTGATTGATAACATCATATCTTTACCTGAACTGTAGCCCACAGCACTAAGTTTGTCACGGAGTACAATTATAAACTTAGTTCAATGTAAAAATGTTTCAGAGAACCTGTTAATAATGTACATCTGTTCTAAAGGTCATTATAGTTTTTGGCTGAGTAGATTTTTTTAACCAATGTGGCAATTACAGAAGCAGCTCATATCCAGTAAAGTATAGTATAATATGGTGTGTAACAGTTACATATATTGAAAAGTGTTCCTGATATTTTGTCCATTTACTTATAGGGGGAAGACCGAAATCCAATAAAGCACAGATTTTGTGATTTGCAGGTCAAATGACACCTAGATGTAATTTAATTTGGTTACATATGTTAACAACCAACAAGTAGTTAGTATTAATATTGTATGTAATTATAATTCTACTCATAGTTACAAGTAACATCTGAAAAGCTTCAAGACCAACCAAATTTGTGCTGGTTTTCAACATCTTTTATTAATCTGGACTCTGACAGCCAACACTTCTAGCTGCTAAGACCGTCAAGACTTTGACTTTGACAATACAAAGCAACAGTAATATAATCAGTTGCCAGATGGAATTCATCTTAATTACAGACAGGTTAGCATTGCCCTGCTATTGTAATTATCACGGAGCAATTCTCTGCTGATTCTTTTACTTTCACATATTCAAGGCAAACTGGCAGCAGTGAATGTGCTGGAATGTAGCCTCCTGTGTTGGCTTGACATACCTTAAATCTTGTATTACAAGCTTTGTAGGATTAGAGTTTATTATGTTGTCAAGGGGATTTAGGTACATAAGCTCCACGAGTTGGGAAATTAAACTTGAATGGAATGATATCCGTGTGTGTGTATGTGTGTGTAAAGTAAGTAAGTACTGAACAATCATCCAGACAAAAGAAACTCAGACCTCATTTTCTGAAGACAAATTTTTTATTAAGAAATAAAAAAAGTTTTACACCTTTGTAAAACCTGTTCAAACACATATTTTTTTGTCTTTTTTCTAGCTTACAGGTTGGCCATAGAAATAAAAAATAAAACCTTTCAAAGTCTTTTAAAAATGTTTTTTTCTTCACCAAGAATTAAAAAACATTTTCCCATGTACATTCTCAAAAAGGAAGGGCTGGTATTCGGTATAATGCAGGAAAGACAGAGGCGTTGTCATTGGAGACCATGCTCAGAGTGAGTCTGACGACAGAGAGGATGGGGAGGAGGAGCAGGACTCCATTTCCCAAAGGCCTTAGCACAAAGATCATCATCATTTAAGTAAGTAACAGGACGAGTCTTTTGGTTCATTGTTTGAATCATGTTTGCACAAGTGAAAACTTGAATCAAAACGAAAAATGTCAAAAATGTAATTAGGATTCACCATAACTATGGTTCTGAGTGAAGACAAATCTCAAACCAAAGAATGAAGGTGATCTTTTCTCAGGAAAGGGAGCCCCATTTTTCTACCTTTGCAACCACACTAAAAGTGACTTCAGTGAGAAAACAGATGTTGTGTCACCTCTGGATAGCCCAGAGGTCACATCTGCATGGTTTAATGTTGCTGCTATATCACAGAAACAGACAATCTGCAGATGTGTTGGTGTTTTCCTACCAGTAATGAACATGATGGAGGCAACATAGAATCTAAAATCATCTGTCATCTGTTCCTGTGTAGATGTAGTTACATTTTTCTGTTTCTCTGATAGAGCACTAAGGTTGCAGGGTTTGGTGGAGCAGAGTCAGATTTAGATAGAAATGTCTGAGTAAGCAGAATGCAGAAATTGCATACAAGGTTTTAAAAGAAAAGCCCACATTTGATATGGTGTAATCTGTTTTTTATTGGATTTGCTGCTTTTGTTGCTGAGGGACAGGCTTCCCAAAAGCAGCCAAAATGACTTCAAGGTATTTGTTCCATCACAAGCAAATTAGAAATACAAGCCATAAAGGGTCCTGGTTAGATTTTGCAGGTATTGCTGATGTTCTGCAGATTGGAATGGTGAACTTTGGTGGTGCTTTTGGAAAGCTGCCTGATTTTTTAGCAACACAGCAGTCCTGATATAAGTAGGCAGGTAGAAAGATGGTGGGCTTAGTGGCAGTGTTACTGAGTTTCATACCCCTCACAAACTCACTATATAGCAGTCTGTCACAAAAACAAACACTAGTATTTTGCTAAGAAATTCAGTTTGATGTGACAAAGTTTAGTAATCATTTCATTTTCAGTGCATTTCAAACCACGTGATCTTTGATGGAATAGTGGTTTAGTTTGGTTTAGTTCCACACTGCAAAGCATTTTGTGGCAGGTTTTAATTTAACTGGACCCTGGTGATTCAAATTTTCTACTTCAAGAATTCACAGGCTATCATCTTACTTCAAAGGTTAGTACCACCTTTTGGAAAAACAGCATGAAAAATAAAAGTATTCTACAAAGTATTGCACGTAACAAATCGTAGCTTTTTTTGTTTGTTTTTGATTGATAGTTGTACATGTTACTCCAATGACAGAGGTTCAAATACACTATATTTGGAATACAAAAGGCAAATGTGACAGACACACAATCAAAAATAAAACAAAACAAGAAACTGCTCAATTCAATAAAACAAGATCAATAAAAATAAAAAGAAACTAATTTTTTTTTTTCAACCTAAAAAATAAATCTTCAGAAACTTTTACATTCACCCGCAGGTGACTTTCACATTTCAACATTCGGCGGTAAAAACTTGTGCATCGCTAATGCTTCGATTCTCTTGCAAATTCATTATCTCTGAGAAAAATCGGTTAGCTTAGGTTAACAGAAGGTTTACGTAGGCTAACTGATGGGGAGTGTAAAAAGGCAGAGGGACTGATACATTGTAAATATACAGAGAGGCAGAATAAACCAATAAATGACTGCTTTAGTTATTCCTGGTCCACATTTCCCCTCCAAAAGAATGATCTTAGCACTAAGGAAAGTTTTATTTCAGCTGTGAGAGTACAGACCTGCATGGCTTTAAACTATTTTTAGCTCTGTTACTTGTAGCTATATTCTTTTTCCACAATATTAAATAATTCTCCCATTGTGTGCATCCTACAAATCATCAATCTGTGTAAACCCAAAATTTCATTGATGCATCACAGCTGAAAACCTGTGTAGATAAAACTGCTGTTGTTCTTGCTGGAAGAAGCTGACAGATCTTTCCTGTCTACATTAATGCAATCACTTTTTATTTACTTTATTTATTTTTACTTTAGTGCTAAGATCCTTCAGGGGAGTCGAGAACCAGATCTGTACAAAAGATTAAGAGTAAAATGAAGCTTTGTATTTGTATTAAAATGGGAGGTCTGCAATGGGAGCTTAGCTATACAAAGACGACTTATATAGGAAAAGTTTGTTACAGTATGAAAATAGATGTGTGCTGTGGATTTGGTTTCACAAATCCCTTTTAATGATATGAACTACTTTATTCTATATGAAGAAATGAAACATATCAACAAAAAATACGATCAAAGCTTAGATGAAACACGAAATGAGGCCCTGGTCACATGATCACCTCTGATGTGACGTTGGTCAAATTCCTGCAATGCATGTGTACTGTATAACTGTATATTTGATGTGCATGAATGGTCTCTTAACGTCTATTTTAATATGTCTGCTTTTGGGAGAACAGACGCACTTAAAGGTAAAACCTTAAGTGTTTGACAGTATTCAGATATTTTATACGGAGGCCAATGAGAACCCTGAATAAAAAGATGGCAGTGTTTTGTTTGGTTTCTTTTTTTTTTTTTGGCCCCATCATTTGATATGAAGTCCAAATTATACAAATAAGGTGCAATAAAAACTCACTTTGACTCACTCTCACTGTATTTTTGTCTGAGTGTGGATAAAATAGGCAGTTAAGGTGTGATTTTCCATTCTGTGTGGCAAAGAACTGATCAAACGGCCTTTCAAGCTCAACAAAAACATAAATTTTGATTGCTACCATTAAATCTCAGCTCTTTGTCACCCACAGTTAGAAGTCTAATTTTTTGGACACTGGGTTAATGCAGCTATACAGTAGATAAAAGCACTACAGAAAAGGTCCTGAGTGGATGGTCGCTGGTGACACATACACATGGGAAACCCCTTGTTACACAGACATATTAAAATGAATGTAACAGTTGTATTCGTCATACCTCTAACATAGTCTGCTTTTAGTTGTTAATAGTTCACATCGTTAATATTATGGCCCCTTGTTACTCTGTAGAATGTAATGTTGTCTTATTTTCGTGTTTGTTAAAAAAAACAAAAAAATTCAGCCAGAACTGAATCAGAGACTGTTAGTGTATCACAGGGCACATGTTCTCATCGTACCAGTGATTAACAGAGTTGTGGCTGGTTTCAACGCTAGTCATGTCAACTGCTCAACATGACGATGTGGGCGACGCGTGAGAGTCCTCTTATTTAGAATTATTTTAAGGTTGCATGTTTTATAAAACTCATTCTGGTCATCCCACATGATGACAGCCACCTCTATTACCTCTTCGTCTCTAATTTTAGGTAAGGTGACGCAACAAGTTGACAGTGGAAAAGCCTGACCAAACTCTGTCAGTCACCGGCTCTGATGTGTCTGCAGCCAGCTGCCACATTTCACAGTGTCTGGAAAGAAGTTTGACACTCAGACGAGTCGACAGTCTGACTCTGGCTAATTTGCTGGGAGTGTCATCCAACCAATGGTTGAATTGAGTCACTGAGCTGGTGACATGTTGTTTAACCATTGGCTACAGAGCCCCTGTCTGGCTGAATTTATCCAAATTAAATACTGTCCCCTGGTATTTACAGAAGAGGAAAAGCTATAAACCCCCAACATCTACGAACTTACAGATGGAGCCATTGTAGAATTCCCATTTTTTACTGTACATTGAACTGCTCGTTAGATGTTTGACCCACACCCCCTATGAGAGAAAATATTTGGGAAAATTCAGTTGCATTGTTTGTGTGATGCTAAAGACGGAGGCGTTGGCAGAACCAACGCCGGAGAAATGCATGATGAGGACTATACTACAATGGCTGCCACTGTAAATGTATGATTTGTATAATAGCTTAGTATTTTCACCAGATGACAGAAGTGTTCCTTCTTCTATGTAAAACTACAGCAATTATCATCAATAGTGAATACCAATAACATTATAGTCTTAATAAAAAATCTAAACATTGACAGAGGAAAAACTAATAATAATGTAACTTCCTCTGTAGAAAATAAAATAAATTCAATCCAAAATTGTAAGCCAAGAGTGCCTAGTGCAGTCACTAATGTACTGTAAACTGGTCTAGGACAGAGAAAGATAGAGAGATAGATATAGATAGACTGATTAGCTACTACTGTACAGTACGCCACAGACAACACACTCAAGGGTTCAACCTCCACACTTCAAATCCTTTCAGATACCTCTCTCTTTGTGCAGGAGCAGGTTTCCCCAATGCAGTCTCAGTGCTAGTTTTCTCTTTGACCCATAGTTTCTGGCTATGGAAGATGGGGATATTTGTGCTAAGGTGCATTCAAGAACCAGGATCCTGGTTTGATAAGGGTCGTTGGCTACGATGACTGTGTCAATTACATATTTATCTGATTTTTTTCTAGTTTTTTAGCTGCACCAGGCAATTTTGTGTATTAATGGTCCAAAGGAGTGGCAAATTTTCATCATGCATGCGGTTACCAATCCAGCTGGTCTATGATTGTAAAAAAAAACAGAGGCAGCAAAGGAAAAGAGTTTAACTTTGGTGGCTGCAGCTTTGGATTTTTACTCTTGAGTTTTGATTTGTCATGTTTTGTTGGTAGAGAAGTATCCATATCTGATACTGGACATGATTTTGAACAGAAATAAATCAATTTACAGGATGTAATATTTGTGGAGACATTTTCCTTGGGACATCCACATTTTTTAAATTTAGGCAAGTTTGGTCATTTTCTCAGTAAGAATCTTGCCTGTTGCAGCTGATGCTTCTCAGAATTTCCAATTAATGAAAGGAGGCATGCAACTGTATACCCATATATCTCTAATTGTAATATGGGTTTAAAAAAAAAAAAAACAGTTAATAAAAACCTGTAGTGCCTTGATCTTCTGCCTCATTTCAACTGGTAGTATTAGGCAGAGCTGAACCCTATGGCACATACCCTCAGATAAGTGCGCCCTGTCCATTGCATCATGGGCAAGGAACAGTAAAAAAAAGAGTTTTTGGTGATCTGTGATCAGTGTTAGAAACCTTTCTCATATTGTGGCAACAAAAGGCTGTTTGATTCCAAGACTCAATAACCACTTTCTTCCTTTTTTAGATAGATGGCTTGTTTTCTGCGAGTAGCCCATGGAACAGACAAGAAACCTACCAGCATATGACCAGAGGCCGGTGCTAATTTGCCACTCTGCCTTTAAACAAGACAATAGTGGGACGTGTGTAGTCACATGAATATTAAAAATCAGGAAAAAAAATCCAGCTTGTGAGTATTTCAGAAATAGATTTGAAATGTGATCGCTACCCTCTTGAGAAAACCACCAACAGCAAACTACTTCCAAAGTACTCCTAAAAGATTTGAAACGGGAAATGTTTTTTTCCTTAAAACCCTTATCAGTCCACCAGACAGACAGATAGACAGATAGACAGAAAGCTAGCTAGCTTCAGAAGCATTTTAGAGGACAGGAGAGGAGAGGAGAGCGATCTCATGGAGAGCCTCCACCTCATTCCTTTACATCATGGTTTCTACGATGGTGTGGGTGGGGGCCTTCATCAGCAGGCCCTTGTTCCCATTGGGGTCCAGCGGGTAGGTAAGCTCCTTGGGGCCACGGTGGTCAGCAGGACGGGAGCTGGCCCCGCCACGAACTGGGGCTGCCACCGCCTTAATCCTCTGCAGGAAGGAAGGAGGGAGTGATGGGGAAAGGATGGAAGGATTGGAGGTTGAAGGAGAGAGAAAGAGAAGAGTACTGTTTATTCTATTGTATTTTCTCTAGCATAAGTCCGTCAATGAGCATCAATTTCATTTCTGACCTGAACCAGCCTTAAAATCAAAACTACATGATGTGACAGCGTCACAGCTAAATATAATGTAGCTGCACCACCCACCTCAATGAGCGGCCCATCAGATTGAATGATCTTGATGACAACCACCATGGGGATGCAGATCATGGAGGCCAAGGCCAGAGTCCAACCTATTCCGATGGCCCAGTCAGGATACATGTAGACCTTGTTGTACGTCAATGGCTTGTATTTGACCAAAGAGAAAATGAAGCAGCCCTGGAGAGGAGAAGGAACAAATGTTTTGTTTTCATGTGCTATAAAGACAAAAAACTTGTTGGTAAAGCAGTTACTTAAAAGTTCAAGGCAAATACATTGATACACTTCAGTGGTACAACAGTGATGTGTCCCTTTAAAAAATGTGAGAAGAGCAATAAAGCAAAGATGACAGATCATAAAGACACTGGTACAAGTTTGAGGAAGCAGAAGAACTGTTAAAATAAAAAGAGGAAGAAGATGCAGAAAGAAGAGGAGAGGAAGAAGTCAAGCTGTAGTCATCATAGGCACACTGAAGTTAACAGATGATCACCGTTTGCTGGATACAGTAAAAGGAGGTTCTTACCATGCACAGTAAAGGAGTGATTACAGACCAGCTCCATTTCATCCAAGGATTTGGTCTATAGCCAATCATGTCCTCAACTGCATCGTAGAAATTATCAACGCCTGTGAAAACAGTAAAAATAGTTTCAGTTTTATCTTCTGATAAGAAAAACTCACCCAGTAACAGAATGTACCAGGACTACTTATTTTACAGCAATTAATAGGTGAGGCTCTTTTTAAACACACAGGCAATTCAAAGTGCTTCACATAGAGCATGGAAGATTTATTAAAACATTTAAAGGTTCCTGTGCTCTTAACTCAGGTACTAAGTCATTTAGGGTGATTTAAATACATAGTATTTTGAAGGATGGTACTCACCATATACCCAGGCAACAGCTATACATTCAAAGAATGCCACCCACAGAAGGCACACACCGCTAGCTGCATAGTAATCAAACAGCTGGAAAACATACATGCCACCCTGCAGAGAGACAAACAGACAAACAGGCAGGTTTAAAAAACAGAGTTTTTAAACTTCCTTTTTATTACACTGCAGGATATACAGTGTATACTTTGGTCTTGCAGTACATAAAGTTTTAGAATAGTGCACTTCAGTGCACTCAGCTACAGGAACACTTGCTAAACTTGTACAGATAATTCTGTGGGGATCCTATTATCTTTAAAATATATGGCGTGGAGACTGAGATATATTAAGACTGAACATGACCAAATGTGGAAGCAGACACATCCCCACACGTGAGAAATCTACTGCGTCTGTGTGTGTGCACGTACATGCCTCTGTGCATTCACATGTGCATGTCCAGTGTGAAAACTGTTTTAACAATCATGGGAATCCTAAATTTGAACCAGGCCACAGCAGCCATAAAAAGATGTTGTCATGGGAACAACACGAAGAGAAGAGAAAGAGTGAGGGAGGGGGGGAGGCGGGGCAGAAAATAGAATGACAGTGAGAAGGTTAAATGTTGTGTGAGAACAGAAATAAAGGCTGGGAGGGGGGTGTTTTGAGAGGATGGAGGTGATGAGGATGGATGAAAAATGGGTGATGACAGAAGGTAAAATTATGATCTTCTTAAGAGACAGAAGGTGAAGGAGAAGAGTGTGCGTGAGATTAGGAAGAGAGATCTGATGGACAAAAACACTTTTCACCATGAATAGCAAAATCAACATTTATTTTAAGGTTTCACTTTTAGATTGTATCATAAATGATAGGGTTGTATCATCATAAATGATACATCCTAAAAGTGTTTCCTGTCTAAAAGAAGGGGAAATTTGATAGTTAGCAGTAACTAGACCGCAGTAACCACATCCAAGCAACTGACTGACAGAAACTCACAGCAATGACTATTTGTTGTTACACTGTGTTCTAATATGAGTCACTTTGTTTGTTGTAATGGGGTTTGGTTGTGGTTCAAGCTTTCATTTGTCTATTCAAATATGCCTCATACCCAGATCTTCCACGTAAATGATGTGCTGAACAGCAGCAGCACTGAGCTGGCATGCACAATACCAGGTCCCTGGGACATCACAACTACTACACGTGTATCTGAGAGGTCAAAATGTCAGCAGTGAGAAGGGTCTGTTGATACAGGGCGAGCTTTGACAGGATGATACATCACAATGATGTGTCTGTATAATTCAAAGTAGGAGAGAGATGAGCCAGAAGAGTTGAAGAGAAAGAGGGGAGGTGGAAAAGAATGAGGGAACGGGAAGGAAAGGAGCAAGAAATGATGGGAAACACTGGAAAACAGACAAGAGACAAAAATAGAAGATGAGGAGGAGGAAGAGATGAAGATTTGGAAAAGCTTCGTCAGGTCTACTGTATCTATTCATACTGGAGGAAGTTCTCATGACTTGACAGTATAAATAGCCCCCCATCATCTCCCCAGGGACTGACACTAATAGCTGTCTGAACACTGTTGTTTCTGAGCGAGTTCAGCAGCCACAGTATATACATACAATTATCAGTAGATACTGTCCACATGTTTATACAGGATAAATACTACAATAATACAGACAGTCCTTCCTAATCCTCACATTTGCTCAAGCATGAAAAATATACACAGTATGTTCTGCTCAGTACTGGTGCTGTCTTCAGTTTTTCCCTTTTCATGGTGTTGTTACCTTGGTAACCATGGTGAGTCCAAGCAGGTAGCTGATGCAGCAGATGATAGCGATGAAGACCTCTCTGCGGTAACCCTTCCGTAGGAAGGACGGATACAGATCCACCAGTGATGTGATCTGCCCTTCCACCTCCACAAACTGCAGGGAGATACAGACACACCGTGTTATCAAATAAGTGAATAAATAAATCCACTGCTGTGTCATTTACAATCAGCTTTACATCTTTACATCCTCATCCCGTTAGTTTACAGAATTTCTATGTATATAAGTCTAACTTCTCTTGCTGTTGGATGGAGCTACTTATGTGTGAATTTGAAATAAAATATGCTACAAGAGGCTTTTCGTTCATTCGTGATTCTGAAGCAGTTATCTTTTGTTTTTGAATAATAGTAAGAAGAAAAAAGTATACAGAATGTGAAGGGCAATACGAAGGGCAACGGGAGGGTTAATAACAGTTGACAGTTGTGGGTGTTTCAAGCGGCGCGTTAGACAGTTCCTCAACGTCTAACCTCCTGCAGCTCTAACAGCTGTCTACGTGTGACAGTTTGTGTGTCTGCTAACCTGACTGTCGAGGCCAAGCAGCAGCAGCATAATGAAGAAGAGAACGGCCCAGAGTGTAGGAAAAGGCATCATGGTTACTGCCTTGGGGTAGGCAATGAACGCCAGGCCTGGACCTGCAGAGGAGTGGGGAGGAGGGGCAAGAGCAGAAAGAGGGGAGTGGGGGGAGGCAACATTAGTATCACATGATAAGCTCATCTGATCTGCATCCCTGTGGGAAGGAAAAGCCCCAAACAATGGAGACGCAGAAACATACATGAATACATATCAGCAAACCTCAGCTACAATATTGCAAATAGATGTTTGTGTGCATGTCTGTGTGTTTTATGTATTTGTATGGAGCTAGGTGTTGTACTTACCTGTTATCTCCTTGTTTTACTTATGACATTACTGACTTTATGTATTTAACACATTACACCATTTCATAGCATTTATTATAACATATAACAAGGAAAACTTTGAACATTATCACAAAGGAAAACAGAACAATAACGAGGAAAACATGACAATAATAAAGAACATGTTTAGTATAATATGTAATGTGATTTTTTGTGAGCATAGTGGATCTCCATGGAGAAATTGTGAAGCATGCTATAAATGGTTGTGTGTGTATAATATGTAGTGCATCGTAGCTAGTGCATGTGTTGTGTGGCGTTAATTAACCAAAAAGACCATAGACCACTGTCAACAATGCAGCAATTATACTAAATATTTAATCTGATTTAAGATGTGCTTGATTCACTCCTCCAGGCAGCTGAAAGCCTCTAACATGGAGACAATCAACTTTTAGAAAAGGTGAATCAAGTGCATCTTGGTTTCTTAAAAAATTCAAGTATCAACACCTACTTCACCCAAGCCATTTTGCACTCCTGGTTGAATTAGCCACGATCCTTTCTTTGAGGAATGCAGAATGACTGTTACAAAACAGCAGCAGATGCAAACTGTGATGTAAAATAAAAAGCAAAGGCTTTCTTTTTTGGAGGTCTAATTGGACATTGATGCTACAATGTGAACTGTAACACAGAAGTCAAGAAACAAGGAAGCAGCCGTAACAGCAAAACTGCACTGCAGCTGATAGCAACATATGTAAATATGTTCCATTTTTGTTGTGAATTATGACAGGGCATCCAACCAAACACCACGTTGACTCCAAAAATAGTACCAACTTCCATTCCCTGAGAGGGGAAATGCTAGCAGAATCCAAGTCAAGTCATTGCTTGACTGCACTAAACAAAAACTACAAGTTAAAACTTCAGTTTTCATATAGTTCTTTTTTCTTTTTTGTTCTCTGAGTCAACACAAACCATAGAATGGGCGCTTACATTGCACTGTGAAAACCACACTGTATCCTCTGTGTATTCAGTCAGGATATTCTCTCATGCAGATAACATTCATTCTTCTGTCAGATAGCTACATCAGAATCAAGCAGTCGCAGTTAAGGCAGACTTACTTGTGATGTTCCCAAACCTTTGATAACTTGCTTACCTGGCAGGGCATTGACCTGTCAAAACCTGATGACCTGGCCTGAGTATGAATTATGACTGATTTACTGTATTTCTGCTGGATTCTATCCACTTGACCTGCTCTGTTCTTTCATTGACAGCAGATAAACACATTTTCTCAGGCATTGGAAAATTACCTCTTTATTAGTAACTGAGTTCCTTGTTGCCCATGTGATCTGATCTGCACTTCCATTCTCTGGTAAACTGTGGACCATCCACCCACTCGCCAAACACAACGTTGATACTGGACAATTCTGCAAATCCAACCATTCGTATGTAGTGGAGACTACAGAATTGTCCAGTATTCGTATCGACTGGGCTGGCAGCATGACAGTGTTTGAAGTTAGCACACTGCGCTAAGCTAAATTTGTTTTCATCAGACTGGTTGACCTAGGGGCATTAGATGAAGCCTGGGTTTCACAAAAGCACTTGACACAGACAATGTCTTTGTTTCTGTTATTAGCATAAAATACAACTTTCAAGTTTGTGTCTCATTTCATGTCCAACAAGATGCCTTATGTCTTCAGCAAGTAGGAAGGATGTATAGTATATCACAGAAAAGAGGAGAATCAAACTTTACAAACAAGCGCCAAAGTAGTTCTAGAAATATCTGTTCTCTGCATGTCACTTAAGTCAAATCTATCAGTAGTACTTTTAAAGATGAGTCAACAGTCATCTTTTATCTGCTTTGGGACTTGAAAACCAGGCATAGTCCACACTACACTGAACTAACATTGTTTCTCCACAAAAATAAAGTTGCACTGTCACAAGGCTCCAGCAGTTGTGTATACTGTAAATACATGATAAGTCCATGGAAAAGATGATGGCACTTTTGGTTTCTGCTTTAAAGCTTTTCCACAACTCCTCAGTCTCCATCTGGCAATAAATAACTAATAATAACTGAGGGACAGTCTTTTCTTCCTTTGGTAAAATGTTGAATAGTTCATGTTTTCCATGGATTTTGGTGATTTAATTAATTTATTTGATGGCTGTGGACCCTGACAGACATTACAAAAAAGACTAAAGGTGCCAGTTCTATGTGCTAGGGAAAAAAAAACTCAGAGCAAACAACTAATTGCACCATATGCCAATAACTCACTCAAATAAAAAGGCCACAACAATGGTCACTCTCATTTGTTTAGTAGAGAAGGAACATCTCAAAACCAAAACTCTGATAGCATGTTTAAGCTAGCACCACACAGGCATAAGATGCATTGTATATCATCACCCAGCTACTATACTTCTAAGTGTATGCTTAGCTTATTACTTTGACTCTTAATGTCTCTAACTCTTGAGCTTAGAGAAACAAAATCGATTTTCCAACATCTCTTGCTTAGCCCTTACCCATCCAACTTGCATTACTTGATAGATGCTGATGCTCCAATAGACCGACCAAATATGTTCATATTCTCTCACATTCTGCTTTTGTCAAGGAGTGTTTGATTGCGGAAACTTCCATATTCCGATGCCGTCATTTGTGATTAATCAGGGAAACCATTTAATTCCAAATTACAGTCAATTCAAAATTGAACATATTGGCTTATTCTCTTTAGGGTTTCGTTGCTGTTTTTCTTTATTTTCACTGCTGTTTAATTTGTTAACCAGGAGGCAGCGCCCACCATCACTGCCGCCTTTACAGAACCCCCGTACCTGACTCTGCCACATCAGCAATGTCCACCCCTTGCTCTTGTGCCATGAAGCCCAGGACGGAAAATATTGCGAAGCCAGACACAAAACTGGTACCACTGTTGAGGGCTCCCAGCAGCAAACAGTCCCTATGTCACACATATGTCATGAGGAGGATTTGTTAATGAACACACAAGGATCCCTCTCTCCCCTACAGCTAACCCCTTCACTGAAACTGACACCTCACCTGTAGCAGTTGTATTTGTACTTGTTGTAGCTCCCCAAGGACGTCATCGCACCCAAACAGATGGCATAGGAGAAGAAGATCTGGGTGCCGGCGTCAATCCACACCTGCGGAGTAGGGGAAGAGAGTGGGGACAGAAAGGCTGAGGCCTGCTGATGAGGGGAAGTACATGAGCAATGTGTAGAGAAGCTGGGGGAAATTAAAGTCGTGGGAAAAACCAATATGAACTAGGGGAGTTAAGAGCTGCAGATGTAGCTGAATCAAGCTAAAGATACATTATCGGAACCCACAGACAGTCTAAATGGTTGTTCTGATTGAGAACAAAATTATTTTTGCCTTGCATTCTTCGCTCTGTGTTAATTCCCAAACACCCAATCTACCAAATGTACAAACGCTAGCTGCAGCTAGTGAGTAGCCTATGCAACAACTAAAATGTGCCAAGTGTGCCTGTGTTGTGTCTGTGTGACAGCTCAGTTTCTGATTAATCTTAAAATCTACCAGGAATTCAGTATTTTTCGAGAAAATAACAAACCCCTCTTTTTTTTACCTCCTATCACCATAAGTTCAGTAATTGGAATCATGAGGCAAATTTTTTCGCTTATCTTAACACATTCCCTCAGGGCAATTATGTGTCTGTTTATCCATTCTTATTTGGAATCGCACCACTTCTAAAATTTGGTTTGTGTTCAGTCTGAGCTACGGTCAAATTATTCAGCTGCAAAATATCGAGATCTAGAGCGATAACTTTTGAATTCACTGTCTCTCAAAGTGGTATTTTTTGCTCTAGTTGTTTGAGTTGTCTAGAAGGGAGCAGTTTGTCTAGACTAGTGGAGGAAAGAATGGTTATAACAGGAGCCCAATGAAGGGGCTTTCTCGCTCAGGCAGCACAGGGGCACCTACCTCTGGGTCCTTCAGGCGAGCGAGGTCAGGGTACAGGTAGAACTTGATACCCTCAGAAGCACCCGGCAGTGTCACACCACGAATCAACAGCACGATGAGCATGACAAATGGGAACGTGGCTGTGATGTAGACCACCTGAAGGAGAACACAGATACGGAAAACAAGGTCACACATTATGGAAACACACACTACACAGGAAACCTGTCATATTATCAAAAATGGTCTGCTTTATAAGGATGTTTATTCCTTATTTGGCCAAATACTAATATCTTTGGTGTCATTCCAGAGAATTACGCTTGACAAGTGTGTGAACTCTGGAAGTCATTTTTGACTTACGACCACAACAGACCACAGGCAGTCCCTTAAATCAATAGCAGTGCATCAGTATTTGTTATTTGGGAAGCAGTGACCACACTTGGCCTTGTAGGAGTCTTTATCACCAGAGTTACAACATGAAGCAACCAGAAAGTATAAATCAGGCCAGACCAATCAATACAGAGGGTTGAGGCTAAAAAAAGAGTAGTCTGGGATTGATTGAGTTGCCTCTGGTCTCATGGCAAATTGTTGTTGTTGCTGTAGAAGAACAAGGTCTGAAATGTTCCCCTCATGTATTCCATCCTGGAATACTGCACAAAAGACAGTGCAGGCTTTGTTAGTGAGCTACTGTATAACTTACAGTATATATCATTAAAAACTTGCTGACAGACTAGAAATCATCAGCACTTATCAGGTGATACATTTGCTTTGGGAAATAATACCGAGAAGCAGAAATCTTTGGGAGGATCCACAACAGCAAAATGGAACCAGATGTTGCCCTGACAATAGTCTTTCTCCTGAGAGCCACTGCCACAGAGATGTTTGTACAACTCAGTTGTACACACAAATCAAGCTTTATCCAAATAGTGATCTTGAAAACATTGTGCATTTTTTTTTTGCATGTGATAATTCAATTTCTGGATTATTAAGAATTTTTGCAAGGACATGCATCTGCAAGCTCTTCCCTTCCACATCTTCCCTGCACTTTCCTGCACTCAGCTTGAACACAGCACTTTGTTGTTCGCTTGGTCTGACCAAAAATCATATGAGCATCACTCTGTCATGGATTTCAGCATCATTATGATACAGTAAGAATAAAAGTGGACAAGCTAGTCCTTGTACTTCCTTAAGTTCAGTGATTTCAAGGGGAACCAACTCTTGTTCTAGAGCAAATGTCAGTAATACAGAAATACAAAACAACAAACGATATATATGTTTACCTTGCCAGTGGATTTGACTCCCTTCCAGATGCAGAAGAAGCAGATGACCCAGACGAGCAGTAAACACAGAGCCAGGTCCCATTTCACAGGACCCATCTCCTCTATACCACTGGTGATACCCAGCACATTATGTCTGTAACATAAAAGGAAAGAGCTCCTTAAGCATATGTGTTTACCTCTGCAACTCAGTCGGAGCACTTCATGACATTGTGACAAAAAGCTAGAGACAGTTTTATTGATTCCAAAGTAATCACTATCCTATGTGTGGTGATGGGTGTGTGTTTATATGTGTAGTGATCACATTACAAATGTGTCAGCTACTTCCTGTGTCCTTATGACAGTTCGACGACAAGTTGGTCTTTAAATATCTGTGAATATTTAACCTAAAAACCCTGCAGTCTCGGGTATTCACCTGTTTTGCATATGTGCTCAGACTATCTATCAATCAGCCAATATCTATCAAACGAGTTCTTTAGTGTCTGCTCTCCATCTAAATTGCATAACATTCATCAAACTTCAACTGAAAACAACATAAAAACTTATGTGTGATTACGCAAGTAAGCATGTACTTTATGTGTGCTCTTATGTAACTCACTCCCAGAACTCGGTGACGGGGGAGGTGAAGTTGGAGGCATTGGCAGCCAGCCAAAGGGTTTTGTTCTTGCGGTAGGTATCCTCGATGCAGCGACCAGTGTTCCAGGGCTGATTGCACTTGGCCCAGGGCAGCTCCGGCTGAAAACACTATAATGCAAATGAAGGCAGAAGTTACATTAGAGTGCTTACGTTTTGATCAAGCTTGCTTCTGACAGGCTGGCAGGTGCCCTACATATTTCCAGTCAACAGTATAATTCGTGTTCAAAACCACTGACTAAGGACATACTGGGTGACAAATTTAATACATAAAAGATTGTCATGACCATGCATAACCATGGACAAACCAAGACGCCTGAAACTCTCCACAGGCAACTTGTACATTATTTTGTACCAAGCTCAGCAGCTGAGCCTTCCATGAGGATTCAAGACCTTCTGTCCTTTTGCACCATAAATTTTACTCTCCCTCAGGGTGAGTCTGTCAAGCCTCAAAAGACAACTGCTTGGGTTTAAGGAGTGTCTTCAAAGGGTTTTATAGGTTATTGGATCAGTCTTAAACCTGTTTTCACAGACAAGGAGGCTTTACAATAGATGAAAGACAGGTGATATTCTTAGCATGGGAGAATAATAGGAACATTTATTATATAATTGAGCTGCGGCTCAACGGCTGCTGTTCTTTGCTTCCAATTTTGTAGCTGCAAAAAAGACTGTTTGTTCTGTAAATGTCCTAAATTAACAACCCACACCCAGGTTTCAATATAAACACTAAAACTTTGAGTGAGACACAACAAGCTGTGAAGTTATTGATTTGAATCTTGCATGCCTTGACCGTGACACTCAAACGCACATCTACACATACATTATATACACACATGCACATAAATATATCATTGAGAGAGAGGCCAGAATTGATAGATCTTCATACTGTGCTGGGCATTTGGGACACTGGAGAGGCAAATTTTGACCTGGCAGTTTTGGGAAAACTGGGTCATTGGATTTGTTATCAAAGAAAACTATGAAAGGGATTTGTTTGGACTTGAATCATATTTTAGCAAACAAAAGAGAACTTTCAAAACAGAAATGCCCTTCCTTGTTTTAGCAAGCCAATGTCAAGTTCTTTAGCAGATCAAAGATAACACATAACATTATTTACTGGATGGATCACTCTTCCAGTCAATGATCCATCGGTTAATTTATTAATGATTATTTCAGCCAGCAAATCTAAAGGTATTTTGATTTATATAAACCTTTCACTTTGGTAGGAAATTATGATTTACCTTGTATCAGCTATTTATTTAGCTGATCCTGCTGATCCCTATAACTGAAATGACAACTTTGAGTTTCTACACTGAAAATCCAGCTAGAGGAGTAGAGAATTGGAAATTACACTTCCCTATCTCTACACCTTGGAGGTGAGAGAAAATCTAATTCAAGATGAGGGACTTTTTGCCAGCATTTTGTTTTTCCCAAAACCTACCTGGAACAGGTAGTAGAGACCCCAGGCCAGGATGACGATGTAGTAGATATTCAGCAGGGAAACGATCACAATGGAGGCGTAACCAATACCTGGAAAGAGGGAAAAACGTCAAGATGATGACTGAAGGAGGAGTAAACAGAGACATATTTGATAAATGTAATGAATCCTTGTTGGTTAACAACCCCATGACCTCAACTGGACCCTCTTTAAAATAACATGTAACAATTTTTAAAACAAAAATAAAAATCATCTGGGGTTAGAATTTGACCAGGTGCAAAACAGTCTTCCATTTTGTCCTCATGTGACCAATGAATTACTTTTTCAGCTTCCTTTAAAAGATCCACAGTTTTCACCTTATAAGTCACTGTGGTGTCCCCATTTTGTGTGTGAGAGGACGTGCTGGATTTTTATTGGCCAGAAAACAGGATGTAACAGTTGTTGTTTCATAGTGAAACAAGTGTCACATGTCATGAAATGAGAACACACGCAAGTGATGTTTGGTAGATGAAAATTATGTGTAGATTGTGTATCTTCACCATTAATTACTCATGGAGGTGATGCATAAGGCTTGTAGAATACTTCCTACTGATGTGATAGCGCAGCCATAAAAAGAGGGTTTAGAAATTAGGAAGATAAAACACACGTCTCTCCTCGAAGATAAGATGTGTGCATTGAACCTAGGTCATCAAAGGTACAAGATAAATGCTTTCTACCAACCAACCTTCACATCCTGACTCTGCAAATAGATATTTCAGTGTTGAAAGTGTTACTTCCTGTGTTGGCCGAGTTCTCTTTTTCTGTTATGTTCAGGAAACACTTTGGTGCACACTTTTGCAGGGTAAAGCTCTGGATTTGATTCACAACATTAACCGTGATCAAGCTGTGAATCCAAGTGATGTATAAGTCTCTTCATCTGGAACAGTTCTGGAAACTATTGGCATTCACATTAGCTTGTGTTCATAAATAACCACAGTATATTTAGCTTGTTCAAGGTCTACAGCAATCATATTAGTTTGTTAACCTTCAGTGGTGTTGCCCTGCACTTAAATTTCATTTGACATGTTTAAGAGAGCGATCAGCTGCGTCAGTTCTGGCCTCGAGATGGAGCTGGTTGTAAACACAGGATCAAGGCTCTGTGTGTGTGTGTGTGTGTGTGTGTGTGTGTGTGTGTGTGTGTGTGTGTGTGTGTGTACACAGGGCTATAAAGATAACAAAATCCCCCAAAATAAGAACAGGTGTAGGGGTGAGGATTTGGGTCAAGATTGGAACATGGATTAGGTTTTAGGTTAAAGGTTAAGTAATGAATGTGGTCACTGAAGGTCCTCATAAGTATATTAGAAGAGCTTGTGAGTGTGTGGGTGTATGGACTACCAGTCAGCACACACAGCTGACAGAGGCCATTCATCCAAATTAATGTCCTTCAACGTCATTGGCCATCTGTGTGTGTGTGTGTGTGGTGTGTGTGTGTGTGGTGGACTGTCTGCATGAGTTTGAGAGAAAGTTCTTCAGCCTCATTCGCCATCTGTGTGACTTTGTGTGTGTGTGTGGTGTGTGTGTGTGTGGTGTGTGGTGTGTGTGTGTGTGTATGAGTGTGTCCATTAACGTGTGAACTACTTTACCATTGCATCATGTCCTTTTAATCACTCGGCTAATTAGCAGCTGCCAAGCATCTACATCTCTAAACAGACACACTCACACAAACACAGTCACTTGCTCGGATCACATGGAACAGTGCTGATCAAACAAACAGATGCGTTCCCCTCCATGATGTAATTTCTTGTGCTCGTCGGCTGACCTCAGCTGACCTCACACAGTCTGTTTACATTTGCAACTGATCCTCTGAAACACACATAACCACTGTAAAAACGGTTTTCACTTCACATCTGAAGATTTACAGACAAATCATTTGGAAAGTAAAGTCTGTCTGGAGGATTGAGACTCAAGTATCTGTAATATTATCTAGTGTCATGGTGATACCACTCACTGCTACTGGCCTTTTTAAAAATGTTTTATATCTGCCAGTAGGTGTCATTGACCTCTTTACCAATTTTTAGTGGAAAATTTACAAGAATTAATTTTAGTGCTACATTTTGATTAATTCTAAGAAGCGCAATAAAGTTTCGACAAAGAGACACAATATTTTGGTTTACTGTTGGCTCGACTTGTTATGCATTGACAACAGCAGATGTTCTGTTTAAATTGAATGATTAATGATCCCTTGCGTTACACTCCTGAACTCAGGAGGTTCATATAACATGTTTTGCTGCGTGAGAAGAAACAAATTCCTGACAAATGAATAGGACTTGAAAGTGTTTCAATATTTTTATTGCAGAAACGAACGGAATCATCTGTCAAGCAGCTGAGGCTTAGTGGCGTCACAGAATATCATAATGATTTAAAACGACTACAGCTGGACAAAATCATCCTGGCTGCTTCAAGAGCCTGTGAGGAGTATGTGACTGATAAACAGACTGACAAGCTAGACAAATGAGGAATCTATGTTAGTCATTAATGATGTTTCATGTTTCAGTTTTTACCAAAGAAAAGGGTTCAAGGATTAGGACTATCTGATCAGATTTCAGTGTGGACTGACAAGACAGTGGTTGATGACTGGCTGTTTGTTTTGGGAACAAAACAACTACGAGTGTGTGATTTTAGTGGTTGCTGAGCAATGCAACTCTAATAATAGTCTACCAATTTTCCTGTCTGTTTTCTTTGTATTTACGCTGTGCGTTCCTTCTTAGATACCCAGACTAACACATCAATCTATTTTGGTGGAAAAAAGTGTTGTGGGAATTGTCTAGTCCTGGTAGGTTTCAGTGATTTTTTAGCTCCCAGGTTTAAGAGATCAGGCTAATCACATAGTGCCGCACAATTAGACTTGTTTTCTCTTCATTATTCAGTCTGATATTGTACTCATGTTGTGTTAGCTATTTTCAGTTTGGGTCAGGGTTATTAATCTTAGATTTACAGTATCTGTACTGTCTACATCAGTTTCAGTCTGCACAGAAGCAGTAAGCGGTGGCCACTCCCAGCTGCAGTTAATGAAAGTCCAAAAAAAAAAAATATATATATATATATATTTAGGAGTTGTTATTCTTGTAGGTCGGGTGAGAACAATCTGTACAGCTACAGCACTGATTTCATCAACGCCTGCCGACAGTTTTCCTTGGGATAGATTGGTCCCCTCTTTTAATCCCGCCTACAAGGCTCTGATTGGTTTGGTTGTTTTCAGTGAGCGCAACATGAGACCATTTTAAATCCCTGAAAAATCAGAGATATGGGCCACGACTCAGATGTCGGCAACCGGGGTAGTCACATGTCTCTTTTCCTCTTTCTCAGTTCAGTCCAAATCCACAATGCCATATTAACACAACAAATATACTAATTTATATTTCAAACCCCTGTTTACACAGTGACGTAAACAACATAAAAACGGATATTGGGTGAGCTCTTTTTCTTCTACCTCTTATGTTCCTCCCCCCAACCTTTTTTCTATTTTTATTTTTCATTCCCTCTTCCTTGTTTCCTCCATTCGGTCTTTCCATTCTCAGTGTGTTACTATTCAATCTTCTCTCCTTCTTTTTCCCCTCACTCTTTCCTCTTCTCCATTTCCCCCCTGGCCTTTATTACTCTCCCCTTTTTTCTTGTCTTTATCAATCCATCTCTATGCTCCTTAGATCTCCCTGCTCTGCTTCTTTTCTTTCTCTCTCTCTCGCAGTCTCTCTGATGTGTTGCAGCGCTGTTGCCGTAGCAACGTGTGATTCAGGACACTCTGTACACTGTCTCGTATGTGTGTATGTGTGTGTGTGTGTGTGTGTGTGTGTGTGTGTCTGTGTGTGAGACGGTGGGGGGATAATGTGTCTGAAGGAAAGAAAGAATGTGTGTATAGGTGAGCGTAAGAATACCAGCATAAGTAAATAATTAAATCAAGGCTGCAACGATACAATTACTGAAATAAATTTATAAACGTGAGGTAGAATTAGAGACAGGTTTAAGTGATATTAAAAAGAGAACTGAAAAAAAAACCACTCAGGGCTGTATCAACAGTGACGAATACATTAACCTTGTTCAGCTGGCAGCGAACAGGAGGAGAGGGGGAGGTGAGAAGAACTGAGAAGAGGTGAAGCTTAGGAGGGAAGAGAGGGAAGGAAAAGAAGAAAATATGATGGAAGGCGTGTAAGAACAGCGGTGAGAGTAGACATTAGAGTAAGGAAATATGGGTAGGGATGGCCAAAACAAAAAACATGTCTTGATCTGATAACAGACGTAATATTAGGGATGACATGTAAGAACTTTCTTGGAAAGGGGAAGGTTTTCACAGGAGGGGAGGTGAAAGCTAGAAAAGGTGAAAGTAGAATAGAGGCCTCAGTGTGTTGGTGTACCAGTGCAGGCCTGGTTGCCTGGTAACGGTTGCAGAGTAAAGTCTCAGCAGTCTGATTGGAGGCGAGTCTGGTGTGACTCAGCCTTATGTTGCACAGCCATTCCTCTGTCAAAAACAACAGAGGTCTGGAAAAATGTAAACCTTCTAGTTCAGACTAGAAAAGGCTGGTGACATTGAGCTCATCATTGAAGTCAGATAACACAAGGCCAGGTGGATGGACCTATACTGTATATAGTGCTGTAAACAATGCAGCAGGCATGTATATAATTTGTTACATAATGTGTATCATGTGACCAGACTCCAACAAGGCTTTAGCTTAAATAACTATTATGGTGTTACATATGTTCACAGGTAGAAAAAATCTTCCACATGAAAGATTGTTTTTTATCCTTCACAATTAGTTATGTGCTATATATTACATATATATTATTATACCACTTTTATTCTTATAGATGTATTTTTGGCAGCACAGCTCGCTGTGAGAAATGTTTACTCCTTTTAAATTGATGAACTTGTTAGAAGCCGCTTGTTTACACATCCAGCTGTTACAGCTGCTAAATTATCATTCATTCAGGGTTAGGATTTTTATCCAGTGTACATACCAGTAAAGATGGGGCAGAGCTTCTCCCAGCAGGTGATGCCACCCTCAGAGGTGAACTGACCCAGGGCGACCTCCAGGAAGAAGACTGGCAGACCTCCGCCAAACAGGAAAATGAAGTAGGGGATGAGAAATGCACCTGTGTGGAGGAAAGGAAGGATGGAGCAACAGCAGGGAAGATGAACAAATCAACAGAGCGTTGAGGAACAGTTGACAACATGGACGGAGGAAATGAAAGATGTAGAACAGGAGGAAAACAGATAAAAGACAGTAGTGACAAATTAATAAGCATGTTGTGTGCTTGGTAAGCAAATCTTCCCTATGTAAGTAAACAGATGTAGTATTTTCACGCCTTACCTCCACCATTCTTATAGCAGAGGTATGGGAAACGCCAGACATTTCCTAAACCAACAAAGCCGCCAGCCACAGACAGAACAAAGTCCAACTTGCTGGCCCACTTCTCCCGCTGGGGGTGTTTGCCCTCTGCCTCGTCCTCAGGCCGGGTGCCAGGGCTCTTACCGGGAGATGGCTTCAGAGTGTCCTTGTGGAAATCCTTCAGGCATTGAAGTTTCTCCTTTTGTGCCATTCTGCAGAAACAAGACATAGAGAATCAACCAGTCAGAATTAGTCCAATAATCAATTGACAGCCATTTTCATTTTTCAAGATTCATGTGTGGCTGCAACCTGTGATTCTACCAGGCAACCACAGTTTGGCAGCAGAGTCCAACCAGATGACACACGACATGACCTTCTATGCTGGTATTACCAAAAAGAAAAAAGAAAAAAAAAAGTGTCTAACTTCCCCAGCTTACTGGACTCTAAGCTTGTGTTGTTATTCAGTGTTGCCTATCAGATAAGAGCATTCAGAAGCTGAAAATGCACCACATTTTGTCTGGTGGAGGACAGAGACCAACTTTTTCCAGGTCGTTGTCAGTGAGGTCATTTCATGCCAGCTCAGATTAAATGGTGTCACTGTGATCTGCCATTGAAATGTGGCACCAGATTAGCATTGGGTTCTGATAGCTGCTTCTATTTTGAATGTGACTCAGGGCTGCATTCCTTAATCTCACAGTGTAACAAATCAAATTCATGGATTAAACCTTCATTTTTAAAATTAAGGTTAACTGCCACTATGGCTGCCCCAGCCACAAATGACTGTTCTGATTACTTCCTCAAAACTAAAGCAAGCAAAATACATTATCAAGTCATTCAGCATCACCCAGTATGCTCAGGGAAGTAGTGAAAAGGTGAACTAAATTACTTTTCTTAATGTTCCTGCTTTGAATAGAGAGATGGAATAGAAAAATTAAACTCTACTCTACCCCTCCTCCCTCACCTCTAAATTAAAACTATTAAATGTGACTCTGTGATTGATAATACATCTACACAGCAAAGTGATCAGGGCCACAATGACACAAGAGCTGTAAATTTCCATCCGACAACAGCCACGAGAGAGAGAGAGAGTGAGAGCAGAGGGAGAGATAGAGATACTTAGAAGTCAGCAGATGTCTGTCACTGTGGAAAATGTCATGTCCTTATCTCTTTCCATCTGCCAGGCTGCTGTACCCTCAACTTTTCTCTCTTTGTCTTTCTCATTCATTCACTCTCTATCTGACTTTTAGCAAGATATTTACACAGAACAGGAATGAAGACAAAACTACAATTCAGATAAATCCCCTTGAGTTTTTTTCTGTTGCTGCCCACAGATACGCACATTTTGTTTTCCATTCGTCGTCTCAGTGTCTTATGTCTTTATCACGAACATAGTCTAAACACAGGAGCTACTTTTACCTGATCATTAAGATAAAAAACAGCTCCCGCTCCTCTTTGTTCTTTCTTGTGTTATTTGTGACCCATTTGGATCAAGTGTATCTTCCATCTATCTCATTGTGTCTAAGGTTCCCTCAAGTAAGTTAATGATTTCACAAGCACAGACATACACGCATTTGTGTATGTCCTGGCATACACATGACTAACTTCCTACACAGTTAATTAATAACACTAAGAGGAAACTGAGAGCACTTGCTTTGTGCGTGTGTGTGTGTGTTTGTGTGTATGCATATGTGTGCATGTGTCTAAGTATTTCCTGCTGTGAGAGACAGTGGACTCCATTATGTCTGTGACAAACTGTTAACATCCGTAGATAGTAATGGCCCTGAGTGATAGTGATATTAGCTTTCCAGTAGAAGAGGGCTGACATATTAATATGAATAACAAAACCAGCTACCATGTATGAAAGATAAGTGGAAATCCTGCAGACACAGCAATAACAGATTGAAAACTTTAACATGATGTTCCAAGACCTAAATTAATTATATTTTCAGAGAAGCACTGATTTTAGGCACAGAGAAATGTTTCACTCATTTAAAAAGGTTGTGATTTATTTGGTGCAACAAAAACCAAAATTACCTTAACTGCTGAGTTACTGATTTGTGTTTGTATTTGTCAAAGTCAAAACAGAGATTCACACTCCTTACATATGATAAGCCCCTGTGGTAATATGTAGCCCAACATTTGCAGGACCCAGAACTGAGCCTTATGGCACTCCATGTCACCTCCTTCAACCTTTATTGAATGCACAAAGGCTTTTACAGTCATGTTACCTAATTACTGGTGCTTTACAGGATTAAAATCCTCTGCTGTATGGAAAGTGATGTATTTTGTTTTACACATTGTTTTGGGAAATGCCTCTGCAGTTCTTCTAACTGTGTTCTCCACACTTGCCCTCAGAACCTCAATCCCTCTAACCACTGGTATCATGGTTGCATACTGCAGTGTCTTGTTTATAGCAGTGGGATACTACTTCTCTTGTATCAAAAAAAAAATGTGCTTGTAATACATTTCACCCTGCTGAAGGAATATTCACAGCAGGCATTAGACTTGAAAAACCTACCTGGGCCCTTGATGCTCAATGGGTGGAAAGAATGAGTTTTCTCAGGGTGGCTTGGCTTACCCTTGGAGATAAGGTGAGGAGCTCAGATATCCTTTCATAGTGAAACGACTCAACTGAGATGGTTTGGGCCTCCAGACCAGAACTGTGGAGGGACTGTATATCCAATCTGGTGGGTGAATGCTTTGGAATCCCCCAGAAAGTGCTGGGTGATGTGGTTGGGGAGAAGGATGTACAGGATACCTCACTTGGTTTGCTACCACCACAACCCAGACCAAGATGTGGTGAAAAATGGGCAGAAAAGAGTGTTGAATATAAGCAGCAGAAGCTGCCATGGCTGATCAGCCAAAGAGAAGTACAATCTTGAGAAAAACCAAAGAAAATGTCACTGCATTGCTTTGAAGTTCGATTATCAGATGAGGAATTTGCAGATTCCCATGTCAAGCAAGGGAGATTTGTCTTCTGTAAGTTATAAAGGCACTGAAAGTCATCAGCGTTACTGTCATGAATTCTCAGACGACAGCAGAGACATATTAGTAGGAAATGTTGTTGTTGCACAGTTGCCTACTGAACGACCTCCAGAGAGTGAGACTGGCCGTGGGAACCGCAATGAAATGTGGGACGATTTAAAGCTGAGGCCAAAAGCTCGGTGTAAAACATAGAGACTCATTGTCTGGTGCTCAGTGTGTGTGAGGGTGTGTGCGATCACTGGACCCAGCCTCTGGACTTGCATACAGTGACTTCAGAACCAAGCCAGCACCACAAACACACACTTACTTCACTCCCTAACCGCTTACATAACACACTCTCCTATTTTAAGACCATGTACATTTCCACTAGGCTGACCGCCTATTAAATCTACTCTTCTCCCCCTTCCTCCTCCCCCTTCTATGCTCCATATTTCCTTCACTCCTTCTTCTTATCCTCTTTTCAATCCCCTTTCCTTCCCTCTCCTCCTTTTTTATTTTAATCACATGTCAATACTACATGTTTCATTGTTACAAATATTTAGGCCTTCAATTTATAAACAGTGATTGGAAACATTGGATCCTAAGGATAACAGACAAAATTGTTTTGCAACTGACTGAAAATCAGATTGGATATTATTAATGATCCATAGGAGTCCATCCCAGACATCACAGTATTCTTTCCAAGTCTTATTTTCTCCTAATCATCTCATTTGTCATCTTTCATCTCCTCCAGGTCTTCCAGTTTTCCTAACATTTTCCTCATCATTTATCTTTGAGTTTCCCTTCCTTTTTCCCTCCCTTTTCATACCATTCTGCTTCATCTCCTCCTCTGTATCTCCTCTGTGTATTCCTTACAACACTTTCCTTTTCTCTGACTCCTCTCTTCTTCTTCATTCACTTCCTCCTTCTTCCCTTTGCATCTTCCTCTTCCTGCCCATTGCCTAAGCCTCAGTTGTTGTCAACCCCTCTTACCATTTTTTTCTTACTTTCATTTTAGAGAAACAGAGAGAAAGAAAGAACAAAGCAAGAGCAAAAGTTACCCAAAAGGGAGAAAGTGAAAGGGAAATGGAGGTAAAGCAAATACAAAAAAGAAAAAGGGAATGGCATACAGATACAGACAGTGGTTCCTAAAAATTAAATGCGTCACAGAGAGTGAGACAATGTGAGGGTCACAGTTTGAGTCTCAAGCAGATAAAGACAAAAATAGATGTGACTGATAAAGATTTTAAAAAGACAGCATAAAAGACAGCACAGAAGTGTCAAGTGTCAAGAGTATCACAACAAGAATGAGCGGGTGTGTGAGAGACAGATACAACGGTGCGACAGAGATAACAGGACATATAAAAAGTTAAAGAAAAACAGAGAAGTGCATACCTTTCAGTCTTATCTAACTAGAGTCAACAGTCACTGTTGATTCTTGGTAAGGTTTTGTTTTTTGCATTCTAGTACTACAGGTTACAGGAGGTCAGTAGGCTTCAGTCCTGTTTTTACTCATTGCCAACATCCATCTCAGTATCACACTGAGACTCTGACACTAAGATTTACTGTCAGACTGTCAGAAAGTGACCTGTTTCATAAAATCGATTGGTTACCAAACATCACAATGCACAGCCAAGTTTCACCCCCCCCCCCCAAAAAAAAACAAGGCTTTTTTGGTTATACCAGCTTTTACCATTTCACCTCATATAGGGGAAGTAGTATGCCATACTTTGCCAACAGATGGCAGTACATGTAAAATCAAGTACCATCAAGAGAACTATATAAAATCAGGACTTGTGGTCAATAAAATATAAATTGGTATGGTCGGTCAACTTTAAGAAAGCTAGTATCAGTTGGCACTCAGTCATGGACCCCTATTGTTTTGTAAATTTTGTGTATTCCTGCTTTCTCTGTTGCCATCTGGTGGTAGCGTGGAAAACAACAATACAAGGATTGTCTCGTTTTACAACAAATACATGCTGTCAGTATGATTTGAAAGATGTAATGATCACATAAAATTCTACACATAGCTTAATTCTACACAAAATAAGACTATCTTTAAGGTCTGTGGATTTCTCTAAATATTATGTTGGATGAATATCTCCCATCTCTAAATAGATCTCCACCCACTCACTTGCTCTGGCACATTGATTTTGCTCAGTTGTCATGAAACTATAGATGTTCAAACGTCCATGATTGTAGATGTGAAGTTGAGTTTGACAGTTCATTCTTGAAGTTGGCAGCTGACAAAACAGTCTCAACCCACTCGCTTTTCGTGGAGCTTTCTGGCTGTATCAGACAGTCTTCATCAGCAAACTGCGTTTACGCAGTTGACATAGAATTGTAGATGTTCAAATATTTACATTTGAAAGGTACTACTTCCCACTTCTGGTTGCTGTTATGATCCATGCATTTTCATTTCATTCATTCATTTAACAGTTGCATCTGCTTACTGCTTCCAATTTCTGATTGTTCCGATGATCCATTGTTGATGCAATGATTGACCAACAGCTAACATACCTTTAGTAAATGGATCCAATATCTTTAAAGGTGCATTCACCTTGCATCAGAACAAGTGATTTCCAACATCCAGACAACATATGAAGATAAGCACTTGGTATCACGCTACAAAAATAATCGATGGTTCTTTTCATAAAGTTAAGCCTGACCTTCCCATGGGTGCTAGCCATAAATCAACACAGTAACTGCTTTCACTGTCAGCTGCCAAGGTAAATTACATCTTTCAAAGCTGCCACCATGATTATTTGCTGTTCAAACTACAACTACAACACAATTATACAAAATTGTACAAGATTAATGGGGCAGCTCTAATAGCACTGACGGTGTTGTGAACTAAAGTGAGTGTGTGTGTGTGTGTGTATATATATATATATGGGTCAGTGGTGCATGCAGGTTAAGTACAGTAGCAGTGAAGGTCCAGCCACAACTGAAGTCAAGGACACATGGTCATAAAAGTTTGGCAGCAGCTCCTGTAGCATAACTGAGTGATGATTGTATTTAGTGTGTCACTGTAGGCTCCTTCTCCCTCTCTCAGATTTCATTTGAAGAAGCTACTCTGGGAATGCTGCCGTGCCTGTGGCTGAGATTTCACGCGCACGCACGCACACACACACACATACACGCACATTCCACTAACCTCGGGTTACTAACTTAATAAATGATTTAACAGCAAACAAGCCTGCCGTCAACACTGGCTCATGCATACTTAGAGGGGTTCGAGGTGATATGGCAAGGGGGGTTGATCAGTGATTCATCACACTGTCAATTCCCATCAGCCAAGGCTCAGAAACACATCACAGCATACAGTCAAGCCCAAACTTGAGTACAGATATGCAACAACTAAAACAGATCAGATGCTGACTCATTTAAAAGGTACCAAAAAATACAGGACACAAAAAGACCATTATTAGTCAACCCTGAGGTGTGTCTCTGGATGCGACCGTTCTGATGCCATCATAAGCTCACAGTGACTTACTCAAAAGGTTGCATTAGCACACTTAGCTCAAGCAGGCCTCTACAGCAGCCAAGATTAGATTAAACTCAGGGCCAGGGGCTCACAAACACACTCCACTCATATACACGCGCACCACTTCATTTGCCAGACCGTGTTATCCAGCTTGAAAACAATGGAGGTTCCAGTCAAACTACAGCTACAGTGAAACAGTCCCAAAAATTTAATGTTAACACTTTTTTCTGCCTCCCTCTACATAGTATCTATCTGTGATCTGACTGTGTGAAAGAGCTGCTGACCAGCAAGTTTCACTGGGTTTCACAGGAGACTTTCTCTCCTGTGGTTATCTAAATCATGATTCAGGGGCTTTTCTATCATGCCAAAAGTACAATTCCACACATACAATGCTAGCTATTAAAATGACACTTTTCAAAACCCCATCTTAATCTAATCTTGTTGCTTATATACAGCAACATTTTCATCCTTAAAACTATAGAGTTGGGGTTGGAGAGCATGCTATTAACTCTAAAAACAGCTTATCAAACCTATTCAAGTTTAACTTTCACTGATTTTAAATTTTAAATATTAGAAATGACTTTATGTACACAATAGTGTTCAAAGTATTAAAGGATTACATTCATTTATTTATTATTTTTACATGGCTGACTGAGGGTTTTGTGCAAAACTCTTCCATTAGATGTTTCTTAGACTCTGGGCATTGACAACTCTGGGTAATTTTCCAGCGTTGACTCTGATCCAAAATGGAACCAACTACCTGCTATCACAACCCAACCACACTCAAGACACTTGGCAGCGCTTATTAAACCTTTTTTTTCTTTTTTCAGTCATTACAGAGCATCTGGAAGCCGCTTATAAAGTCAAAGGACCCTAACAGATGCAATTATTAAAACTCAGCACAGCAACATTTAAAAAACAGAGTTGTAGTGGTGGAGAAACAGACATATGTTTTTAAAAAAATGTTGCAGTTCCACATGCATTTGACATTTGAGGTGTGGGCAACTAGATGCTGGAAACAGGCTGTATTTGCTCTGCACAACAAGACACAGTCTTAAAAAACATAACTGCACTTTCTTTTCCTGCATGTTGAAACAGATGTCTAAACATATTCCAAAATCAACAAGTTGTTAATCGTTAATCTACGAGGCTGTTCGCCAAAAAAGACCAAATTAAAGAGAATGGGGGAAAGAGGAAGCGAGAGAAAGATAGAGAGACTATTAGACAGAGGCTGGAGACAGAGTAGAAGAACCAGAGAGAGAGAGAGAGAGCGAGAGCGAGAGAGAGAGAGAGAGAGAGAGAGAGAGGAGAGAGAGAGAGAGAGAGAGAGGAGACTCGTGGTTGGGGGAAGCAGCGCACGATGTGCAACGTGCGCCTGACAAGCATCCCCGCCTTCTCACCGCTCTGAGCGCTTCACTTCCCTTTTCTGGTGGGCTACAGCCCAATAAAGGAATTAAATGAAATACAGTCAAGTCACGCTATGAAATAGAGCAAAGAGAAATTATGACAAACTCCTTTAGTTTGAATATCCTGCGCATTTATATAGATATAAGGAACAAAAGCCAAAGAGGATACGATTGTATTTAAAAGAAAAAGAAAATAGCCACCGAGGACCTTAAAGTCTTGACTGGAAGAGACAAGACTGGAAGACCAAAATATGAATACAATTAAAAATAAATGATTCCCTCCAAGCATTTGACGCACGCGTGTGGAAAACTGTCTGCTCCGACAGCACGTTAAAAAGACACGAGAAAAAACTGTATAAACAAACAAAATACCATATCACGACGTAAACCATGTTCGTGTTGCATTTAAATCAATCAAGAAATTGTGAATCCACCAGTTACCCCTCCTGAGCGCACGAATCAACGCTCGGAGAGGAACAGAACAGCATTTATCCAAATCTACATCGCAGCTTCCTTAACCAAGCTTCACCAGGAAATACATCCCTGCATTCACACTATCACCAGAAAAACAACCAGTAAATACAACTAAACACAGAAAATTAATTATTTTCAGGTCTTAAATGCACATGAACTCTTCTTAATTGCTGTTCTTGGTTTGCAAAAAACTGCTCTCATTCATACACAATTAAGATTCAAAAAATGAATTAAAAATCATGATTCTAATTAGAAAATCATAGAAGAGCAGCACAGTCATCTCCCCTGTATTAGTATATAGGTGTGCAACGAGGATGTCGTTTTTTTCCGTTACCTGCTCTGCTGATGTGATTTTGTATATTATTTTGTCCTTTTAATGTCCTTTGAGCGCGGTCCCTTGTCCGTTTCGTCTTGTCCGTGTCCTCCTGTGTCTGTGAGAGCGACTGAGGGCTGGACGCGTCGGTAGCCTATATTTTAGCCTATTTATAAGCCTCTGTTTCTGACCTTTGTCTCTTAAAACGGGGGGACCAGAGACATCAGCGGCAGTGGAAAATCACCGGCCTGCCTCCTCTCAAAGCAACAGGAGAGCCGTGTGTCTGATGCCTTCAGGGCCCACAGACAATATCGGAATTATTTCACGTGCGGCTGTATTTACTGGTATGTTTTTGCTTTAAACGACGGTTTTGTTCCTGAGGGTTGATGCAAACTGTCGGTCATTTGAAAATCCACTGGCTTTTAACTAGAATCCATTAAAGTTTTTTTTCTAATTTCCGGGCAGTTCACATTTAGAATGCATGAGATTTTCTTGAAAAAGCAACCAGTATCATCTCCAGGACCTGCTGCGATTTTATTTCTATTAGTTTGAACAAAAGCTAAAAGGCAATCAAACGGGATATAAAGGTTGCATCGTTAGGATAACTCTTGTTACACAAAGGAAGATAATCAGTGGGCCTATGCCTGGGCGAATTATCCAAAAGTATAAACGCAGATATGCCTTATGTTCATGTCTCTCCCCACTCTGACACAAAGTAGCTCTGTTCCATGATCTTCAAAACATAACCATTTAAAGACTCCGATAAATGATACAGAAATGTTTTTCGTTGTCAAACTAGGAGTGGGAGGTTTACTAGAAGCAAGTGAACGCAGCATTAAGGAGCATTAAAGTAACAGTTCCCCACCCACCCCCCCACCCATTTCACGAGCTGGTTGGTTGGTATCTAAACCGGCTCTCACGGGCACACGCTCAGAATGTAACGCGCCCCCCCCACCCCCCACCCCCACCAAGCGCGCGACCGAGAGCAGGCGCTGGGGTGCACGCGGCGGTGAAAATAAAGAAGCACAGTGTGAAGAGTCCATGCAGCAGATTCTCCACGCAAAGGAACAGCAGCAGCTGATTCTCACTAAGCATGCAAGGATTTTTTCAATCAGCAGATATAGTGACCTATTATACAGTCTAATGATGTTTTATTTCATAATACAAATATATATTAATAAGTAATGTAATTCATTTGTATTTTACCCCCTTTAGTTTCACTTAAACCCTCCGCAGGGGGTTTATTGTGAACTTAAACAATCTTTTTCACCGGAAATACAAAGTCTTGAAACGTTACAGCAATACCATCTTAACAAATATAGGCCTACCAGGGCTACTAGACACTCATAAGACATCAGGAGGACCCAACAGTCAAACTTGAACAACCATATAGATTGTTTATCCCTACCCTCTGATACGGCCCACAGCAGCATCTCCTGATATGGCGCCCCAATGGTGGCAGGTGTACTGGACCTTGGTCATTGTGGTTACAATGATAAACATGCAGAGTGTACTGGCAGTGGTGTACCGGACTTTCACACTATGGCTACAACAGTACAATAAGCTTCTGGAATAGTCATGGTTTGGTTAGGGTTAGGCACACATACTACTCGGTTAGGTTTAGAAAAAGTCTGGGTCGCAATTTGCATCAAAATAAGTACTTCCTTAAAATTAGAGGACCTTTGTTGTCATGGTTCCAATAATACGGCATAGATTACTAGTTTCACCCATAACCAAACAGCGGTCTCCTGTGTTTAAGTCCTGTATTTCTCGCCTTTTACACCCCGTCAGTGGACTTCCTCCTTTGCTACTGTCATCACTACTGCAGCTAGAGGTCACCTAACAATTAAACGTAACTATTGATCATAATAAGCTGCTGCTCAGACAAACTGGGGAATCATATTTTACAAGAGGACCGTCCTGGAACACCTTACACTATAATGCAATCCACCAGCACACACTCAGCAGTCTCAACAATGTTTGTTGAAGGGTTATTCTAATGGGTGCAGCTGAGAATGGTGGAAATGTACATTTACACAGGGGCAGTTCACTCTTGATGTTCACTGTAATATTCCTTTAAAGACTCCTGCTAAGTTTATAATGACCTAATGGTTCCTAATGATATTCTTAACAAGCTGTTACATTTCAATGAAATTCTTATGGCATCTCATGTCTCTATTGCTCCATGGTATCACTCATTCCATGTTGTCACTATAATTCTTTTAGGCAGTTACTGTGTTAAACTCTGTGGAGTTTCAGTACACTCTGACACACATTACTATAATTTTCCTTGGAGGATTTCTAGCTTTGCAGTGATATTTGCTTACAGTCTTAATAAGATTTACTTCAGACACACAACAGTTTGATATACATATTAATGGACCACAGTGAGTGACCCTGAGCCTTTGTTGAGCCTATAATCTTTTCTCTTTTCCGTGACAAGCTATTTTGTAAGGGTTAGAGTTAGATTCAAAGGCTTGTGAGTAGATTCTGGGGTAAATTAAAGTCTGTTTCCCTGTCAATGTGTTTTGCCTTGTCTTACCCCAAACCTTACCTTATCCCTAACCCCAACCAGTCATATCTTATGATGCTGAACCTGACCCTAGCCTTACTCTAACCAGTCATCTCTGCCTACTGATCCAAAAGTTTGTCGTCAGGTCCTCCATGAAAAGTCTTAAGCTGTGCAGATTTTTTAAACAAAAGTGTTCCTTTCTACAAGTCTTTGTAGAAACTTTGTATTTTGTGCATCAAAGTGCATTCAGTAAGACAATCAGGCTGGAGAAGGCTAATTTAAAAACACCTTTTAGCTGAGAGCATTAATTTCTTCCTGTGCTGCATCTATGGGGAAGTACAGGAGAATGATTTAAATACTTAGATGGGATTGTGGCAGGCAAAAATGTCTGACGAGGAGAAGATCAAGCACAACAGCAGAGGCTTGTTTACATATCTGATACTATTCAAATAACAGGGAAGGCACATAAAAATTATTACCCAAACGGTCAATGTCCATTGTCTTGCAGAGGTAGACCCTGACACAGCTGGTCCACCTTTGTCATGTGTGTGGACAGTTTGGGTGTGTTCACTTTTTTAACCAAAAAAAAAAAAAAAAACAGTGCCAGACATTTGATTCTTGCTCTGTTTATATATCTGGGGGCAATGTTTGACAGCCAGTGTTAACCTCTGTCCAAAAAGCTCTTTAAATCCACAGTCTCTTCTTGATTACTTGACTGAGAGTGAATGTCACCCCTCTGCTGTTTTTCAAACACTATCTTACTACTGTATTTACATTGGCTTTATGTAATGCCTGAGGGAAACCTTGCAGTTGAGTGTTGTGATTATGGGAATGATAAAATGAGGTTAATGTATCAGACTAAGTGAGAAAGAACAGATTCAAGGGAATATATAAATTAACCTAAACAGTAGTTTTAAGAGATGAAGCAAACCTGGATGTTTAAGACACAAATACCTGGATAAACACAGACAGAGGCCTTAAGTAAAGAGACATTAAACAGGAGTTGAATTCTTTAACATACAGAACTAAGAATTACAAAAGAAGTTGAATGACCAAAATCAATTTCAAATAAATATGTAAATTCATAACTGCTTGTCAGTCTGAGCTGATGTAAGGATAAATATTCATTCAGCTGGGGCAGATTCAATTAAGCAACATCATTAATACTATTCAAGTTTGCAAAGATATGAAACATGAAATATACATTTATACTGTAAATAAAAGTAAATATTATGGACACAAATATAATGGAATTGATTTACTGAAAGATTATTCAATTTAAACCATTTATAAATTTAACTAATTCAGAATTTGTCCTACAAAATAAGCGTGGTAGTGAGGGAAACAAGCGAATATCATCAGCAAAGGGAAAGATTCCCTGCAGAGTCTTCGACCGCAAATTGCACGATGAAGCTGTTTTTCAGTGAGCGGACCTGTTTTGTTTATCTCCTGTGATAAATAACCGTGCCAAAACCTGTTATGTTTGCTTGTAGTGACAGGCTACATATGCCCTGAGCTAACCCATGACCAGGCTAAAGCCTCAGATAGATAAAAAAAAAAAAAAAAATACATTTTCAGGGCAGGGAATTAAAAATACACTGCTAACTAACATACTACTGATCATGTAAACAGTAAGACAGTAAGTGCTGATTAAGAAACAATCAACAGACTGTGTAATGAAATTATTTACTGGTGCTCTGATGTTTTTTTTTCCCTCCATTTTATCATTGAGAAGGAGGTCTGTGTTGTTCTGCAAGTTTCAGATCTGAGAATTTTAAAGAATTTTTCTCACTATCAAAATTTAAGTATTTTAGAAAGATAAATTCTTTAAAAAGATTCTTAAAATCAATGTTTTTGCTCTTAAAATATTTATTTCCAATGCCAGTTTATGCCCATTGGCACAACATACACTCTGGTGCAGGACACCAAGATGCACGCACAACAGAACATTATCTATTCAGAGCAAATAGGGAGCGTCCATGTGTTGTTGAAGTTAACCATAAAACTGGCATGATGTCGCCAACAGGCCAAAGCAGCGGGGTCAAGATAAGGACGGCCTCTTTTTTTTTTGTGATGAGCACCAAGCTCTGTCATTTGATGACAGCATTTCGAAGCCACTCAGTGGGCAGGGACAATCTCTTTCCACCATGTAAAGATGAACCCATTGACCTTACATGGTCTGTAAGCAACAGGGGCAGACTTAAGCAATAATTCAGACTAATAATTTGAGTCCATCCCAAGCCACCCTGTTTATGCAAATCACTAGACTGCTAATTTTTGTGGGATAACTCTGTTTGTTGATGCAATAAATAATTTTGTTTTTTAGAAAAGAGATGTATCTCAAATTCCACATAAGCCTAAGCAAAACGTGCTTAATATAGTAACATACGTTTGAATCTGATCAGGTAGGTTTGTGTGGACAGTACCTGCTCTCTCTCTCCCATCTCCATCACTTTTTCTCTCCTCATCTTGTCCTGTATCTCTTCCTTCTGAAAGCTGAGCTTTGATTGATGCGGTCTTTTCATTTTCTTTCCTGCGTCAGTGAAGAAAGTAAACACAGGGTCAATTATTATATTTATTGTTACCTGCCTCTAGAATAATTTTGCGATGGAAATAAAACATGTACAGGAATACCTCATTATAAATTTCATTTCAGTAATTTACACAAACTGAACTGAGACAAAAGCATTTCAACTAAAGCGGACAGTTTCTAAGTTAGACATTGGATCGATGCGATTAATGTTAGCTAATATCAGGTAGCTAGCTAGCAAACATTAGCGACAATGCAAGCAATTAAAGCAAAACATATAGAGCAGACAATCTGTGTAAACAGTTAAAAGATGACTATGTGTTGTAAAATAACACTTACACAAAAATAACAATAACACAACAAACAAAAAAAAACAGAGGTAAAAGGAGCACAAACTGAAAGTCAATGAGGCGAGTATCTAGCTAGCACTCATACAGGAAGTTAACCGGCTAGTTAGCGATCCAGCGGCTCACCGTCATGGCGGCCACTGTTTAACGTTGCTCGACCGCACAGGAGCTCAGATGATGTTTGGGAATTAATTACACTGGACTAGAAACAGTCCGCTAATGAAGTTCTCTGATCACCTGTGTCACGCTTCAGCCGATTCAGTTTCCTGCCCGGTTTGTTGACATAATCACGGAACCGCCGTGATGACCAAAGATTTTGTAGTAACGACAAGATAGTTCACTCCACCCTCCGACAAAAACAAGCAAAGATGCAGGTGATCAAATGAGAAAGTCAGTGGTCTCGGCGATGCAAAATATCTTTGCATCACCACAGTAGAGTTATTTTTAGGCGATTAGTCCACGACCTCATTATAAACATTTCGAGATCTCAGTGCAGGGCAGGGTCATTGCCGTAGGCCCATTTATCACAGTCAAAATTCAGCATCAAAGGAAAAATACTTTGGGCCAGACAGCTTCCCAGTTTTAGAACTTTCCTCCATTGAATATATTTACTATAACATATTGTATATAGTGACTCTTACTGTTCCTCTGCATATAATCATAAAATTTGGTTTAAAAAATCTCCAGACTTTTCTTTAGATCGTTTTTTAGATTGTGTTCCTCCTAGTTTTACCTCTGTCTGTTGTGTTAAAATGTGATTATACAGTTTGTTGTTGTGTTTAAACTGTTCACAGTTTGCTTGACACATTTTGTATGAACTGCTTGCATTGCACATTTTCTACTCTGCATTCATGCTCCTGTTTATCCTACATTCAGCAGCTGGTAGTTTTTACCTGCTATGATTTTCCTCCTGCACTAAACTGGAAAAAAAACCAACAAAAACTGGAGTTTCACCCACCCACAAATACACACACACAACACACACATACACACACACACACACAGCTACAGCACAGCACCTTAGTGTTCTTTCTGAATGCACCTTCAGGTTATAATCATTAAGGTTTTCAATTGATCAAACCTCAGGTTTTGTACTATTTATGGTCATAGTGATAACCATTCCACCAGAATCCACAATTACCACACAGTGTGTAAATAGTGTATTCACCCACAAGGAATTGAAAACATGCATGTATGTACAGACAAAAGTAGACAACAAAAGTAGGTGCACACACGCATAGTTTACATATGACAACATTCAATCATGACTTCAGTATTACTGTCAGATGACTTCGTACCTCAGATGTTCACTGAATGTGTCTTTTTTGATTGTGTCAGCTCTGTCATGTCCCTGTCAAGGTTTCATATTCCTCCAAAAGTTTTTCTATTTCTATTTCATCTATTTCTTGAATACTGAATGCAAGTTTGCCAGCTCATGTATGATGGATGTTGTCACAAACACTTGTGACTGTACGGCTCTGGTTCTCTGTCTGAAAAGTGAATTTTGAGCTTCAGATTTGAAAAAGGCCCAGTGTGTAAAGATACTGCAGTGGAGCAAAAGAATCAGATATGAAATGCTTCTCATATGCACCCAGTGGACATGGGGACACAGGTTAGAGAGGGAGGGGATCATTTCTGGCAGTCACAATGAATACTTACAAAGGTTTGTTTTGCTGTGCTGTAAACAGAATCATGAATTTTTGCTCCTCTGTTGCATTTTTGAGATAAACAGCTCAAGACAGTTTTTGCAGTTTCTAGTGGTTGACCCATGTGTCATTTCAAATGGCACCCTGAGACCACTAACCACTGGTAGCCGCGCATGATAGTTCATATAAATGGGTCATTGTCATTTACTTCAGGCTGTGTACAGTGTTTTGTCTTTAGGCTTTTTGTGTTAAGTCAAGTCAATTTTATTTATATAACTCTAAATCACATATCCCTAATTTGCCTCAAATGTTCTTACTCACTGGTTTCCTAAGAAATCTATTCACATTTAAGAGCTTTCACTTGCCAAAAGACAGAGAGACTAACACACACACACAAACACACACACACACAGACTGGCAGGCGTATGTGGAGCAATTCCCATGCTTCGGTATTGTTTCTTGTCTCTGTTATATAAGCACAAATGGACAGATTTCTTGCTGCAGACACACAAACATATCCACACTGTCTTTTACACACTGAAAAAAAACTGCTTCACTTGAAAAAAAAAAACAAAACAGGGACATACTCATTCCTAAAAGCAACTTTGTGTCATCCAGATGACTCAGTGTGATGCTCTAGGAACCAAACATCAGGCTCACTTTCTTATCAAATGAAGTGGTTGGGTCTGGATAATAAAGTAGCACTCACTGATTTGAGTGTTCTGCGCTGATGCAGTTATACGTGTTGACCTACTGAAAATGAGACCTGTTGAAGCAGCTCTGTTATATATCTGCACAGTGATGAAACAGGAAAGCAACTTGATGACAGTACTATTTGGAAATTGTCTCACAGATACTTACAACATTGCCTGACTGATTGTGACACCATGGTGGGAAGAGTAAACAAATGAAACAATTACTGTAAATGAGGGAAGGTGAGCAAGAAAAATTAACACAAATGTGACTTTTTGATAAGGATGTGGAAACCTCTGCCACGGTTTATTTGTCTGGCACTGTTCAACAACATGGCAGTACTGAGTCAGGAAAAACTGTGACAGGTGCAGATGGTTATCCATTGAACAACATAGAGAGGTAAACAGTGTTTACCTCAGAGACAAATTGGAGGTATAATGTTTCACACACAGTGTTCACAGTTCTTCATCCAGCTCACAGTGTTTGGTTTGTCTTGTCCAATTTAATATCCCTTTAATATTTAGAACTGAGCGACTCACAAACTAGTGCCAAATATATCCATATGGTATTATATACAGCTGTTAATTCAGTGAGAGATACATTGCATTTCATGTAGCTGGTTCATGATAAAAGCCTTCCACTGGTTCACTGGTAGAAGGCTTTTAATGTGAAGCAACAGGAGCAGAAAATGTTTGCTTGTGTTGTTTGCTTGTAATGTTTCATCAGTTGATTAACACAGCTCCAATGACTGCAAGAGAGTGATCGGTAAACAGTGAGGCTGGTATCTGTAACATTAAGGATAAACAGGACTGGACCTCAACTCCAAACCACAGAGATTCAGTGACAAATTTCTAAAGCAGTTTCTTTCTGGTCATCTGCCCAACCACAAGTTTTCTTAGCAATTCAGGTGAGTTGGGAACCTCTTGGACACTGAAATAAAGTCAATCCTATCAAGTTTTACAACCATTTGAGTTTAATTAATAACTTCCTCTCACATAAAATATTGTCTGAATAGAAATCTACTTTACAACCTCTTCCCTGGTTTAAGTCTAATCCGCATCAATGAAACTTTCCATGAACCTTTTTATTGGCTTGTTTGCAAACACTATACACTATCAGTATCCTGGCTCAGGGAAGTTGATAAGTTTCAACACTTAGTCACGGAACACAGTCACGATCATCTACAGCTACAGTACATGACTGATAGACTTGCAAAATAAAAATGTCCAAAATATTACTGTTTTTTGTGCAGGTATACAGTATACTGTATACTACATGAGAATGTAAAAAGTACAATAATCTCATAGCTCTGCAGTAACAACAATCCAACACTGAGGGAGTTGTTGTGTGTCCTTTGCTCTCACATTTTATTGTGACGCAGAAAAGGTTGTAACACTCTTTATTACCTCCACCAAGGAGGTTATGTTTTCACCTTTACTGGTTTGTTTATTCGTCAGCAGGATTTCACAACAAGTACTAAACCAATTTGTACAAAACCTGGAGGGATGGGGCATGGGCCAGAGACAAACCCTTTACATTTTGGTGAGGATCTGGTTAAAGGTACATCCTGGAATGTTTTATAACTTTCCTTGAAATTGTGAAGATAGGATGGGATTTTTTTTGTTTGTTTTTACCTGGTGGAGGTATGTGCTCTTCTGACCGCCATTCTAGTTGTTATACTTTATACACACCCTGAGGACATTTTGGTGTGTGTATATCTATCTATCTATCTATCTATCTATCTATCTATCTATACACACACACACACACACACACACACACACACACACACACACACACACACACATTTCATAATTTTTAAGTTTTGTTTTTTTTAATGATTTATAAAATGTACATGCTGGTTGTTAAATCTTTACATCATAATGGGAAAATTATTTTCTTTTTTAATTCCACTAATTGTACATTGTCTGTAAATCACCTGCTTCTTATCCCAGATGCCATTTGTGATGCACTTTTGCTTCAGAGGGATCTATGTTTTTTTCCACAATACAGACTGCACCCTTTGACCAGAACTCTAACCTCTGGTCAGTCTCTCCTGGGCTCATCATGTGCTTACATGCAAATTATGGTTGATGATTGTCCAGTGGCTTACTTAGATGCAAACTAATATGGTGTATTGGAGGCTGCATCTTGCTTACAAGTTGCTCTTATGCAAATCAAGATACAACAAGAAGTTAAAGCACTTAAATCTCAGAAGAGACACTTTAAAGACCCAGAGGAATCAGATGTGTAGACCTGCAGCTGATGTCAGATTATGTCGACAATGTAAATCTACTATCAACAGAACACTTTGATGCTTCGTTTCTTTACTGTACTTTTAATGATTAGTTGAAGGTTTAACAGATTTTAGCCCTTTAAAATACGTATATTGTTCGTAAGAAATGACCAGGACTGCAGTTTATTACAACTTTGGCTTCATTTTTGCTGTTCTGACAATCAGTGATAATAACAATGTCCTTGCCAGAGAAATGCTGAGACCTTGGACCTCAGCTATGTTGCTAAAAGTAGGTCAGATTGGGAAAGAAACATGAGCAGTCAGACTATTGCATAGGTTGTAAATTAAAGAAAACAAAGGTGAACAGTGATTGATTGCTTGTTATAAACATCCATCAGAGTTTACAGGAAACCTTCTACTTCACACATTCTTCTACATTTGCAGTACTTGCACTTGACACAATTATATGCACCCAGTTTTCCTGTGGAATGATGGATTGTTAGCAACATTATAGGTGCTCACTTACAGCATTAACTTAATTGACTGACTCAGATAATCAGGCTAACCTACATTTGGACATCTATGAAAAATATTTGCTGTATTTGCTTTTGCAGATCTGTAGGATATAACTGTGTTATCATTAACATCCGCAGTAAATGTTTGCTGCAGGTAAGCTACTGTAGGGATGTACAGCGATGGAGGGGCAGAGGAGGAGAAAGACAGAGAGAAAGAAAAAACAACATAATGATACAGGCAAATTGTGGAGGCGCTTTGTATGTGCAAATTTTTGCATGAGTGGAAAATAGTTAAAGTTAGGACATGCAATGCCATAATTTATTCTAACGTGTAGTTAGAAATGAAAAGTGAAAATAAAATATTACTTTATTATCTTTTCTATTTTTTGTCTCTCCAACATCAGCTTGCAGCTAAGGTGAGACTCACTGTGCAGACTGCTGTAACACCATGAAGGGTCTTTCCACAGCCGCTGTTAGTGTCATTGGATGAGAGGTCACATGACAGGAAAAGTCTAGATGGCAGACTTCCTGAAAGAGGCAGAGAGAGAATGAATAAATGCAAAGCTATGTTTAATGTCAAACAATCTAATCTGTATTTGTTTCCTGTCATTTTTCACTGATGATACCATCTAAATGTGTTCTTGTTGCTGCCTTTAGACAGATTTGTAAAATGTAATCTTTTCACATTGTAGTTGCTATACATACAATATACTGTACACTGCAGTTATAAACATCAAACTAAATGCATACTTACTTTTTATTTCCACATACAATGGTTCTTTTCTTTTCTTTCTTTTTTTTGCTGTAAAGTCATTTTTGGTTACAAAAAATAAAGGAGAAACTAGCATGAAGAAGAAAGGCAGATTACAACAGACTGAAGATACAGAAAACAAGAGTGAGAAAGAGGAAGACAGGCCTCAACTGCCAATGAAGCTAAGAGCGTTTGAGAGCATCTTGCTTCCTTAATGTCAAGTATTTCCTGTCAAAACAAAATGTGAGTGAGACATTATGAAAGGAGGGTTTGCAGAAAAAGGAGGAAACCAATAGGATTGTTTGGTTTGATAGGAGTAAGCTGATTCAAAAACCAAGTTGTGCAAAAACCAAATGTTGCAATGTCTAATATCAGTTCATAAAATAAAACTTTCTTTGACAGGGAGGAATAATTTTTGTGAAGCAAAAAAAAAAAAAAAAAAAAAAAAAAAAAAAAAAAAAAACAAACAAACAAACATTGTTGAACATTGCACTGAACACAAGACAGAGAGAAGAATCTATAGCCATGCTAGCAGTGTTGTGAGGCAGTGTTGTGAGGCTGTACTCAGGTTTTGTGCTAAATGCTAACATTGCATGTTCACACTGGAATGTAACAGATATAATGTTCACCATCTTAGTTGAGCAAGTTAGCATGCTAACATTTGCTTGTTGTGCTAAACCCGAAGTATGAATGAGACAAAAGTTTAGGACAAATTAAATATTTGACCCAATGGTGGCGCTAAATTAACAAACAATGGTTCACTTTAGTGAATCAGTTGGTGATTACAATTCACCCTGAAGGGAACATGAATGTTTGAACCCTACAACACTGCCAGCCTTGTTGGTGGCAAGGTTAAAATTGTTTGCATCACTGGCATGTTTTCAGTATCACTGTCAGATACAACAACAGTTCAGGTACAGTACAGGTTAGTGCCCTAAATGATCCTTTGAGCCCTGAAAAGTGTGCATCACCCAATACTTCAAAACTCAAAATACACAATACATTTATCATGTGTTACCATGCGTATATCAAGGTAAAAAAAAACAAAAAAAAAAAAAAAAAAACTTGAACATCCCATCACTATTGCATGTTTGTATTAAAGATGACTAAAGGTGAAAAATAGTGAGGACTGCAGTGCAGAAAGGGAATAAAAACTATGCTAACACATTAAACTAGTGCTAGCTGTGTCATGTTTGAAATGTTGAAGGCAGCAAATAGCTGTCACACAATACATATAAAATTCCATGTCAGCTCGAATCAGAACCAGCTTCCCTGTGATCCTTAAAGATAAGCAGGTATAGGTAACTGATTGATTGATGGATGTTTGCCACAGACATGGAAACATTCTCTTACAGGAATTTGTTGCACCTCGTTTGATTTAGCAAATGAGGTGAAGTTTTGGTCAAATCTGATCTAAAGTGAGAGGGCTTAGAGAAAATGAAAGTGGGAAGAACAAGAGATGACACAGCTCATCATCTGTTCTTGCAGTTCATCAGCGTCATCATCTCTACTCACCCCACTTGTTGGGTTGAGAGCCTGCTACGTGATGGAGGCGTGGTAGGTTTTAATCCCATATTAGTAAGAAAGCAGTCAGTCAGGCAGGCAGTCCAGAGATTAGCGCCTGTCATCTGACCGCCCCGGCTGGCCAGAAAGAGGGATTAAACCGAAATAAATGCACCACTTCCTAGTAAACATTAGCATTACAGGCAAGAGGGCTGGTTAGTTTCTGAACAGGAAAAATGTTTTATAATTAGATGAGTTTGGAGTGATGAAACGTTTATTTATTCTGTTTCTTTAGGAAAGAAAGAACCCCATTTCTGCACTTTCACACGTGTCAGATGATGACGGGGGGGAGAGAGAAAAGTACACCCAGTGATATTAAAGTGATGACATTAAAGCTTCAAGCCTAGATGGCTTAACCTAAGCTAAAGCAAAATACTTGGTTATTGGTTTAGATAAGTTTCAGATTTGAAATTGTATAAATGATATGATGTAACAGTCAAATCTCCATGAAAAGTCCAGGCTGTAGTCTAGGCTGCAGCACTGTTCATGCACTCTATTACACCATCAAGCTGTTGCCTACATGATAGATAGATAGATAGAAATATTAGTTATCTTATGTTGAAGCAGTTCCTAGAACAAAGTGTGGGCATTGACAGTGGGCTTATGCTCTTTAATAGAATCAGTAGCTGGACCTCACTTTGACATTGTTTAAAGGTTGGAGCCTTTATCCCCTGTGGAACTAAACCCATCTTTCTCCCTACAACTTATCACACAATCTCATTAGTCAGCCTGTTTCTTCGTCTCCATTCATGCATGGTTTCATGCAGCTCTGAACAGTCAGACAGCTACCTCTGGTCATGACATCAGGATTATTTAAAGAACCACACCACTGGTTTTTGTGCATGTTAGCTCTTTAACTAAAGTCATATTTGATTCATATAAATCTCATTCATACAACCATTTTTGAAAACATTAAAAAAATATTTTTTTAGTATCAACTTTCTCCATTTCAAACAGCCGCCAGTTTCCATTGATTTTAGTGATTTTCAGATTGATAATACATCCTTCACCTAGTACCAGCAACCAGACTCAGCAGCATTTGAATGCAATAAATGTGTAAATTTACAAGAAAATTTATATCCACAGTCCCTCTTTCCTGACAACATAGCTTGTCAATGTAGTGCTTTGGCACATGACTGAGTTCTTGCTGCCGGACTATTTGTGAATGCATCATGAGGTAACATTTTTTAAACGGACTTTGCTCATATTCTGCAGTGTTTACCACACAAAGATAAATAACAACAATTGATTAAAAAATTAAAATAAACTCAAGTGTCAAATTGTTCAGTGTTTGTAATAACAACAGTGTGAGCCTCAATGACATGAAAGATGATTGCTAAATACCTGTAAATCATTGGTATTGGCAAGTAAAATCATTGTACACACAATGGCCAAAATATCAAAGACAAATTAAGGGCTGTTTTAAAAAGGTCACACTGTGTTTGCTAATAGCTGCAAGAAACAATTTCTAATCTCTAGAGGGCAGAAATATTCCTAAACAATGTGCCTTATAACTAACATGTTAGCCAAAACCGAAAAATGTATTTCAGGACAGCAGGTTTGAGGTAGGTATTGAATTCTTAAAAGGACTGTAGCTTCTGTTCAGTCTGTGGGTTTGAGTTATTTAATCCTCAATCGTGAGAAATAAACTTTTTCTAGTCCAAAATGTGTTTAGAGTGTTCTGTAAATGAACGTCAGGCACAGCCACGTGAACTGGCAAAGAGGAGACTGAACTGTTGGAAACTAAACTGAAAGTGTGGAAAGAAGAGCAGTTGTCAGCGATGCCAGAGGCGGTTTTATGGTTGATCAAACAAAAAAGGGGCAGGATGTCCTGTCATGATATTGCTGCTGTGCTGTGTTTTATGATCTAAATTCAACACTGCAGCAGGGTTGAACATGCACTAAATGTACAGTCTCTTTTCTGTAATGCTGCCATATTTTATTGGAGAGAGATCATTTCAATCTAAGCAGTAATGTAAAAGCAGAAATATGGCTTCATTAAGGCCTCAGTTCTTGATGTCATTCAGTTTCTTCTGTTTGTCGCAGTTCACTTTCACATGCAAATAAATGAATCAATCAGTCTTTTATATTACCGTTTCATAACAGCCTGCAGTTAAATAGGCTTTTGCCATAACAATAAAGACGCAATCCGAGAAAAAGACGTGGGACATGTGATGTTAAACCCCAGGCATTATCATTCTCTCTGCACAGAATGAAATAGATGAAAGGATAGAAAAAGCATTGCTGTTGAGATATGGCAGGCACGATTATGATTGTTGCCATGCAACTTTTCATAATGTTGCCATGGAAATAATCATTGCTCCGGAGCTTGAGACAGAAAGTCGATCTGTTACCATGGCAGGGGCTATGTTTTGCAGAGCATTCTGGGAGAGAGTTGTGTTCCCCTGAGTCTGTTACTCTGTCCATGCATAAAACACCCCTCATTTTCCAAACAGGTATTGAGGGCATGTGTCACGATCTTACGAGGTGTGTTAGACGTCCTGATCAGCATGGTTAAATTCTTATTTTTACTATCCTTTTATTAGGAAACTTGATATAGAGACGAGGCTTACAGAGCACCTACAGTAATGCACTAAGTAAGTAAATAGCACAGCTGAGGAAAACAAACATCCTGAGAGAGAAATAATGTTTGGTGCCATGAGTGACATCAAGTTTCTTACCAGGACCAGAACTTTCTCCTGCACTCAAGAAACAAGGAGAGTGAGAAACTTTTTGGCAATTTGGCCTAGTATTGTTAGTTTTGCTCATGTGTGCTGGTAATGTGCTGTCACTAATGCTAAGTGGCAGGATTTCTGGTGCAGTTAACTGATGATTATTGTAAGCTGTTCAGATCGTGAAAATGTTGTGATTCTAGTACAAGAAGTTTCTTTCCTAAAAATAATAAATTCTCTTTTGCATGTTGACAGAAGTATTGAGCTGAAGCCAGGAGGTGATTAGCTTAGCATAAAGGCTGGAGGCTTTGGAGACAGCTAGCCTGACTCTGTCCTAAGTTAAAAGAACTACAACGACCAGCATCTCTACTGATTAGTATTCAACATGTAGGATCTTGTTTAATCCACACAGTAACAGAATGATGATGGGGAGTGTGCTGGTAAGTATGTCTTGTACAAACAACAGGTGCAAGGGTTACTTAGTGCATAGACCAGAACATGGAATACCTTCATCACAATCACACACACACACACACACACACACACACACACACACACTCTACAAATAAAGTTGTAGTGAAACAAACAACCCCCCCAAGATTTGAGAGGAAGCATTTTAACAACAACATTATTCCTAATTTCTTTCATATTTGCAGATGCGTCCACTCCGTGTATCTGTGATCCTCCACTTGTAACTTAACAAAAGACCTCATTATTGCTGTGTGGCTGGTGGGGGATTTAGCTTGCAGGCCAATCAGCGTCTCCTTAACGAAGTATTATCTGGTCGGCTGAGCTCCTGTTCTGCTTTTCACTCATTAAACTCTCTAAGTCACTTATTTTTTTCTCCTTAGAAACAGACTTCAGTCTATTTTAGGGAAAAACACATCCTCAGACACATTTCTCTCTCTGTGTGTTTTACTTTAAGCCAAAAACAGTTTCACCTCACCAAACAAATGTACTCCCTCTAAATCAAACTTTACCTTTCTCATTCAGACCTTCAGAGGTAGATCTTGGGTCTTTGGTCTCCATTATGGATTAAATATGCTCCGTCTCTCTCCTTTTCTCTTTAATAAATAAAACATTCCCTTCACTTTCTCTTGTGACACATGTTGTTTTCTTTCTATCTCAGTATTCTCTCAATCTCTCTTCCCCATTTTACCTCTGTTTCTCTCTCACAGGGATAAACGCTTGCCCTCTGGAATGTGTTTATCCTTGATCATGGCTCCAGCTCACCTCCTGGTTGTTGGGTCACTTTGCTTGACCGCTCCCCTTGTCCTTCTCCAGCTACTCAAGCTTCTTGTGTTTCTTGACCATAAGGCGATGTTCAGACTTAACAATGTGTGTCAAAAAAGAGTGCTCCAATTGATTTTAATGGGACCACTGTGTTCACTCAGGATCCCAAGGCAGAAAGCTCCTGCTGGTCAAAAAAGTTCAACTATTAACACCTTCTGGCAACGAGTTTGACAATCAAATTAGTGCGAGCGCACATTGCTGATGCATTGCTTTGTAAATAATCTAATTCTGCGGCTTACCTCATAATTGGAGTGGATGATAAAATGATGTGCTTGTAATAAGTTGTAAAATTATACCTCATAGTATTATAAACCACTGTGCAGGTTTATATTTCATCAGCCCTTTTAATGAGGCGCTGTTTTCTTTGATTTCAATCCACTTTTTCCTCAAACAAAACTGCCTCCACTTTTCTCCTCCATTTCATCTCTCGATAAATTTGTGTCTACTCGCAGATTCTCCCTCACCCAGGTTTGTTTTGTGTTACTTTTTGGTAATTTCATTAAGTACAATATCAGCTGGATCCTGCATTATCATGTAATCTTTTGTTCATGTCTCATAGACGGGGCCCTGTGTCAAACTCACTGATTCTTTTTGTTTACATTGTGCTCACATGGTGTACTTCATCTGACACAAAAGACACATGGCCATGGTGGTATTCCAGTATAGGATACCATGGATCTTCCACCTTCTCATTTACACTAACCACATTCTTGCTCTCCTTTACCCGTCTCTCATCCCGTTGCCTCCTACTCTTCTGTAATTGTTCTCATGCAACTCATTCTCTCCTGTCCTTGCTCTTTAACCAGCTACCCAATTTTTTCTCTGTGCTTGTCCCATTACTTTTTTGGTCTCATGCTTCCCCCCTCCTTGTTCACTCTGCATGCTTTGATGTCTCCTCTCATTTCTCCCTCCTTCCACGTTCACCACCTATCTCTAGCTCCTTCATTTAACTCGTTTCTTATGATTTTATGTTTTTCCCTGTTTTTGCACCATGCTGCGAGCGCACCACAGGCAGACAGGAAACAGGCGATAAAGGGTTCATTTCTTAATTAAACTTGGCAGCCACAGCCACCCAGTTTCAGTCACAAGATCCTAAAGTGGTGGGAGCAGGGCGTCATGACCTCTTTGCAGCTCAAAAGAGGAAGCAACACTCACTGTGATCCACAGTGTTGACATGTTGGAAAGTATTGTGAGCATGTGATAATGCTGTTAGCATTCAGTCATTACTGGATGTAAACTTTTTGAGAATTATAAATCTATCCTTTGTTTTTCAAAAGATCCCCACTGTCTGTCTTGAAAGGTGGATTTGTGGTTCAAATGCATCTCAAGTCAATCACTGGATCGGTTGTCAATCTATCTTGAGGGCATCGTGGATGCATTTTTTCCTATGACACAAAAACTGAGGTGTAAACATAAACTGTCCTCCCAAGAAAGACAACAGCATCAGTTGTTTGAGCAAGTGCAAAATGACACATTTACATTCAAGTGAGAACTGTCTAGCAGTCATTGTAACTTTGACACGAGCAAAGCAAAGAGTATGGTGATGTTAAACAGCGACCAAGTCTGTAAGGGGAGGAGGTTTGAGTGGATGGGTCAACAAGATACTGGACTGAAGTATTTTGTCCTTTAATTTGAAGGACTTGCTCTGTATTTGATGTATATTGTTCTAACTGTTATACATTGGTCTTTTATGGAGCTATAAAGAACCCATTAATCCGTATTGAAAGGTTTGTGTAACATCATTTTCGTGATCAGAGGGTATACGTGAGGCTCTGTGTGAACATCAAGTCCATGTGCGGATCGTTTTTTGATGCAGATGATACTCGCTTGACAGTTTATTAGGTACACCTAAGCTAAAACTAATGCTGTCTAATACAGTCCTCTGGTAAATCTTCCCTTCATGAAGGCTACAATGTTCAGATTTTATTTAAATTAATTAAGAGAGGTGTATCTTAATCTTATCTATCAGGAATTTAAGGAAAACGTTGAAACTTGTTCAATTTTATTATCCATCCATGGCCTGGGGCAAACAACAAAGGGAGGGCTACAAGCTGAGGCAGAGAGTAAAATTAGCTGTAATTTTTAGTAGTGTGGTGTAGAGCTTTCTGCCAAAATGTGGTTATGTCTGACTCAGAGACGACAGAAATTAATTGCATCAATATTGAAATAAAAAGAAAGAAAAGAAAAGAAGAAGAAAAAAGGAGCATTGTGAAAATTACCACTAGAAATAGGCTTGGCTTAGAGAATTTCATACACCATGATTGTAGACATGCACCTTTTAGTCCTTGGTGCATGTCTTTCATGAATAACTGACATCCAGATTGCTTTTTTGTTTGTTTGTTACAAGTCATAAAGTTCAAGTAAGATTAAATCCAGTTTACATGTATTGTCCAGTATCAAATAACTATACCTCCCAAAAACAAGGTTTAAAGCAGTATTAATAGTTGAATTCAGACTGAGTTTATTTTGAATTAAAGTCCAGTGCTGGCTCTGGCTATTGAATGCTCCACCATGTTCACCAGCTAGCTGCTAACTGCACTTGTTTGCCAAGCAAACAAACAAACAAACAATGAGCTGGAAGACATTAAAACACTGTAGACTTGGGTGATAGTACTGGGTGATAGGACCCCTTTGTTATCATAAAGATATTTTTTGGTGCAGCTTTAAGTCTAGCTTTAAAAATCTCAAGCTTCTATAACGGCAGCTTTCATTCATATTTAATAATTAGTTTAATAGAAAGTTGGACACAAATAGAGAAAGTGTTAATAAGTGATGAGTAATACAGCATGCAATAGACAGTGATGAAGCACATTGTCAGTTTTTTATGTAGCAGACCAAGAGAGAGCAAAGAGAGGAAAACATGAGGCAAACCCACATACACAGTGAGAATATATGATGATGATGTTGATGGACAGAAGGAAAGTAAACAGACAGTGAGATGGATTAACACAGCTAGAGCACACTTGAGAATACATACTGCACAGTGATAGCACAGCACCCTTCTTCCTGTTGTTGCAGTATTGAACTTGAGAGAGACGTCATGTCCAGCCTGATATTGACAGACAGTTAACTGTAATATTGTCTAATGTTTTCACTGTCTACGTTCCTGGAAGCTTTTCCTCACTCTCGTACAAGAGCATTTATATCAATCTGAACGCCATTTAGTGGATGCTTTCATCCAGACAGCATGAACATGCCATGGGTGCACTGGGTTGTTTTGATAAGAGCAGATCGTGAGGGATATGAATGAATGTTTTTTAAGGATGCTGCCATTAGGATGTTTACATGTGTAAGAATGCTAACATGCTGATTGAGAACAGCACAGGAAATCAGCATATTGGCTAAGAAGTGGTGATGCATGATGATTATATTGATTGTAATGGTAAAAACACCAAACAAATTTTATTAAATGAATTAGATATCATCCAGATGTGACTGATCAGGACTGAATACTGTTTTTTAGTCATTATAAATGGCACAAACAACAAGATCAACAAGAAAAATTCAAATATAAAAAAGCACAGGTGTAAAAACCTGTTGTACAGTAGCTGAATGACTTTGTATGATATGCCAGCATGCCAGCAGAAGAGGTGTTTGATAAGCACATCCGTAATATATAGAGAGTGTGTTGGTGTATGAAAATGTTCCTTCCTGATAGAAACTTGATGATCCTGCTTCAGGTCTAAACCCATTCATGCCTAAGCCGTTGCTGGCAACTGTCATGCTGTCACAAAACAATACTGTCCATAAACAATGTGTCACAAACACATTGTTTATGGACAAACTTGTTTTGTGGCTTTAAGTGTGTTCTTGCAGATCTGCTTGTCTTGTGCTTGTTGCTGCCTAAATACATCCTCTTATTGCACTGCCAGGTGATCAGTGTACAGAAATGATTGTAGTTTAGAATGAAAATCAATAAATTCAGACTCCAGTTCAAGTCTAATCACTTTCTAATAGATGAGTTCACTAGGATAAGTAGAGTATGTCCTTGCTTTACAGTTCTGCAGGTGCTGTTACCACTTAAGAAGGAAGTAAGCAAATCATAGTGTTCAACAAGCCTAAATCACCTAAACCAACATATAGGTCACATGTCCATACCCTTGGATTCGGAGTGTACTGGCAGCAGGTGTAGCAGACCATTGCCTTCACAGTAAACAACAATCAGCATGTGGTGAAGGTTGTGGAACAGTTATGGTTTGGTTAGGTTTAAGAAGAGACTGTGGGTTGGGTAAAAAAAATAACTTTGTTAAGATTAGAGAACCTGTAATCATGGTTCTAACACATGGTTAAGGTGAAACAGTCATGAATAAAAGTATCAACGATGTCCCTTTATAATTACTACAGCCACTAGAGGCTGCCTGACAAAAACATTGCTATCATAGTAAGTTTCATAGACGACCTATGGACTCTTTTTTCATGTTTATATGACAGCAGAGGTGAAATCACATGTTTTTGTTTTTTTTTTATCTCACTATAAGGATATATTGCCCAAGCTGTGTGCTAGCTGTAATCCAGATTTTTTTCTTTTATCTTCCACTGAATTGTTTTTGTCTATCACATGATGTGGAAACTCACTTTCTGTATTTTCCAAAATTAGATGACTCTTTCATTGAACAAGAAAACAGATTTTAACTGGAGCAAATAAGTCAGCTGTTATTTTCACAAACACAAACTATGACAAGATATTGTGAACTGAACTTAGCTTCACAACAACATCCACGTTATGGCAGCCCTCAGAGGTCGACATGTCCCTCTGATCAGATGTGATTTTTAAGAGAGGAGGAGTGTGAGGGCAAGCTGAAGGATATGAGCTAACAGATGGTTGGCATGGAAACAAGAGCCCAGGGAGACTCTGCAAACTACTCCTGACAGACAAGATCTGTGGGCTGACAGCCTGGATAATACTGACACACAGATGGGATAAGAGGCAGAACACAGTGTTGATGTTTTGTGATTATCCCGCAGCAATTAGAACAATTTGTTGTGTGTCTGTGATCATTGTTGTATAAGAGATCCTTTCAAAAATGTGCACTCAACAGTCTGAGGATAAAAAATGTCTTACTGTGAAAAAATAACAGTATAACCAAGTTAACCAAAGTTTGCTGAGCGTAACCTACAACCTGAGTATTAATCAGACAAGCCTGTGACCCTTAAGTTGCTTGTTTAAATCCTGAACAATCTGGGCAGGAAATGTTTCCTTCATCCCTCAGTAGCACCATGCAGATCACACTCACTGTATTTGTTGCCTAGGTTGAGCCTCTCAATAGTCACAGCAGTAGGAGTTCCTCTAAGCCTGTGTACTGCCTTGAAAAACTCCACAAATCTAATCAAATAGCTTAGAGATATTTAAGGTTGGGCAGAGTCAAGTCATAACCAAGTCGGCAAAGCAGGCAACTGCAGGCAGCTGCCTGGGGCCCTTGAGGCCCCAAAAGGCCCTTAAAGCCCCAGGTTCACTGTGTGTCTGTGCTTGTTGTTATTTGAATGGAAAATTTGTTGAACATACAATGAGTTTTACATTGCCTCAGCACAACCAAACAGGTCAACCCATGATGAATAGTCTTCATCTGTCCCATCTTTTATTTATTCCATGATCTATAGTGGGGAACCAACACGTGTATATTTCTCCTCTAAACCTCAGCATCCAGTTAACACTCTTTCCACTGATTATGAATTTAGCTGAAGGCAAAAAATAATAAAAAAAATCTCTCCTCATAACAAATCTTGCCCCACAAACATTAAATTCTGACTTTGTCTTCAGTATAAAAAGTAATGCAGTTGTTTATGTAACCATCCATGGTTACAGTGTAAACAGGAACTGCTAGTAGCTAACGCAGCATGACCTTTCATGGTGCTGATTTTCCAACGTGTAAATAACTTAAGGCAAAAGTAGCAGAGCTCAGGAACAGCCTACAGCCAACTTTCTGACTCCATGGCAACTTCTTTAATTTCTGTTTGTATCATCAAAACATGAAGAGAACAGTTGTCATGAAAGTCAGTATTCATCAGAAACAGAAATATGAAAAGATCAGTAAGTAAAAAGCATTACAGATGTCTTCTGACAGTACTAAGGCATAAACAGTCACATCAACACTCTCCTCTAGGTGTATATACAGTATAGTTTTTTCTTTTAAAAGAACATGTATTGTACAACTGACATAATGGCATTTTCGAGTAGCTTTTCTCATCCTGAAAATTATGATACATGCCCACGCCCACCTGAGCATGTAAGTAAAGGAGCATGAGAATAAAGTAAAAACAGCCGAGCTCCAGAGTGTCAAATAAACTCTCCTACATGAACATTTTGTTTGAAGTTTAATCAAAAGGAGACTCAGACAGGGACTCTATTATTCATGAGAGTTGACATGCAAGCGATCAACTGCATCAGTCATTTAGTTAGTTTGAGTTTGGTTCAAGCACTCATTGAGTATGTATGGACGTTTCCCTCCCTGCCCCAGTGGATGGCAGCCACTGGCATGACCACTATATCTAACTGTAACTGTAAGCTCTTAAGTCATCCCAGCAGCTCAGCTCTCTGTCCCACTGTCCCATTAATAGAGGCTGAGTCACAGCCTGGAGCATCGCTTTCAGCTATAGATAGATGAGGAACAGTCAGAGAGAGGCAGCTGCACACAAGAGCTCTTACAGTAGAGAGAAGAAGACTCTGGGTGTGTGTGTGTGTGTGTGTGTGTCACAGCTTTACAGTAAGGACAGTAAGGCAAAGAGGGCTGCATGTAAAATCTCAGAAATTGTTTATATTTCAGTCACCTTATAAGAGAGCTGTTTGGTCTAATAATATAAATGATTAAACTGCTATGTTTACTGCACTACAGAAGATTTGTAATGATGTATTTCAGTTCATTTATGATTCATTGTTGCTTTTTAGTTCTAGTCCAGTTTATGTTCACGCTGAATTATTATTGCTTATTATTGAATTAAGAAAAGTAAACATGGAGTCACCTGGACCAACTGTTAACTCAGCCGTTTGACAGCTTTGTTGACTCCATCCTGCATCATCAGTGCAACTGGGAAAACAGTTTCCAGGGAATTACAGTCCGTCATGAAGCATATTTCTGTCCCCTATGTTCATATTTATCCTCTCAGGTGTCACAAAGACCTCACAAAGGGATGACTGATCATAGGCATCATTAGCCAACACTTCAACTGAACCTTGTAAATTATGAATAGTAACAATCTGGTAGGAACGGGGCTGATTTTTGTATCATCTACCTGGAATAGTTACTTGGTGGTAGCTACATTTCGCTCATTTCTGTTGGTAAACTGCTGAACTAGACAGAACAGGACACATACAGCAACACATCTCTGTTTTAACTCCTTTAAATTTTTCAGTTTATCAGGAAAAATCATGTGGCAATATGCAAAAATATCCAATGCTTTGTTAACAATTCATGATCAGCAGAACAATTTATCATTTCAATTCATACTAAAATCACTTATCTACTAAAACAAGTCCTGTGATTCGTCCCTTTTGCACACACAACAAACACAACACACCAGAGTCCACTTGAAAATGGATTGCGACCCATTTATCCAGGCAGTCTTTATCAGAGTTTGACAAACTTTTTGCCAAACAGGCAAACACACCTTAATTTGTTTGAACCCAACTAAACAGGTTACAACAAAATCTGGCTAAATGTGTTTCTCTAATTTAATTGTTACATCACACCATTGTTCAGTCTGTCAACATGTTTTCCAGCACTATGCTTATTGTTGTTCCATCACATTAGGATACTCACTGATAGTCACGTAGCCTGCAGTGTTTCTGGTATGCTGCTTCTGGAAAAAAAAAAAAAAAAAAAAAAAACCCTCTACTGCAGCTATCCTTCACAGGAGAGTGTGTCTCCCTCCACTACACACAGCAGTAATATAGTCCATGAATATCCCCAATTATAGTCCCTGCAAACACTCAAGTCTCATTTGAGAACATGAGTTTTAATTAGCATATTCAGCTTGTAGAAGTAGCTATCTAGAAAGTATTTTCATAAGGTTCATGGAATTTTGTTACATGATGGTACAGATAAATGGCTGCAGGAGGAAGGAGTCAGGAAGATAAAAGTCGAGGTAGATTTCAGTCATTCCAAGCCTGTCCTTCCAGTCCCCACACCTGATACAAGAGGGCAAAGTAGAAGTAATGTGGGTTTTGATTCATAGTTCAGCAGTAGTCTACAGTTCATTGAACAGTTCACTGAACAGTAGACTACTGATTCTACTGAAATTATGTTACTGAAAAGGAGAAAATTACTTCACCTGTCTTAAACTTCCTTAAACTCGTCTTTTCAATCTCCACTGGCATAAGGAACATGTAGGAGAAAACACAAGCAGCCCCAACCGACCAATCACAGTCCCCATGGTATCTCCTTAGCCACTGCCATGTTACATTTTTTAAGGAGCTGCACATCATACAGCATAACCCACGGTTAAGCTACAGCAGCTTTGTGTGTAGCTTACATAGATGCAACTATGAATCACCTAGGATGTTAGCATCAAAGGTACCATGTGGAGTTTTATCACAGCTATGTTTACATTCAGTTTTAGATGTACAACTGACTAAAAATGTTATATATCTCTTATATACATTTGCCAAATCACTTTTAAAGTAGAGCTATTTTTGAGTTTTGCTGTTGTTGTATAGTCAATGTTAGCATCAATGGCTCAGCCTAAAAGAAGTGAGTTCAACATCAAACTTCATTCATTCACTGGCAAAGCTGTCACTTGCAGTGCATAGCAACAGAAATGTGTTGTTTCTATTTCTAGGCTATCACTTATTTTCCTCTACTGAAGTCTCTCTACTCTCTACTGGACACTCTTAAACTTGATCCTTACTGACTTAATCTACTTTTGGGTCCTGGGTAAAGCAAGAGTGCAGGAACTACTTCATCTGTGTAACTCAGTCCACTTTAATGGCCACTTAAACCGTAGGACAACAGAACACTCTACCCAAACGTGACATATCACCTTACTACGTACTCTCTCAGCCTTTACCATCACTAACCTTACAAGCAAGGTGCACAATATTATATAGTTCCTGATCCAAACTGAGGAACAGAATACAATATATATATGGCACTGTTGTTACCATTCATTAAATTATACACATTTTCTAAACAAACTTAAAATGATGAGGTAATCTACAAAATAAATCTCTCATAATAAATCTCATCCTACATTAGCATATGCTAACCAGCTAGCCCCAACCTGTTTCATCACTTTCCGATAGAAACTCACAGTAGCGTCCAGTCTGAACTGAAGAGCAAGGAACTACATTCAGTGGCAGAGATAACTTACAAATAACCTCTTTGAAATTTGAAAATGTGCATCGTTTACACCGTGGTAAAAACTGACCAGAGTTTTGCCAGTTTTTGTCAGTACACATTCACATTACTGCTCCTTGCAGGTAGTAGAAATTATTTCACCAGCATGTTTGCACAAATAATCTGTACATCCTCCTGTGCATGCTAGTAGAGCACAAGATAGGAATAAAAAGGGAACATACATGTCTCCTTCTGCTCCTTGATGCAAGCTTTGCATACAGACATCAAATGAGAGATAAAGAAACTTAAGAAAAGAACAGGTTGCAGTCAATCTCATTGTGTCATGACCTGTTTGCTTGCTCCCTTATTTTGTAATAATCATTCCTGTATCATGTGCTGTTTCTAGAGGGAGAGGGAGAGAAGAATTGGGGAGTAGAAGTTAGGAGAGAAAGAGAGACAGGTTAGGGAGGAAGAAAAGAGGGAAGGAGATAGGGAGCCAGATGAGGAGGGAGGAGACAGGAAGGAAAGGAAAGAAGGGAGGAAGGAGGGAAATACTTATCTTGATCAGTTGGGTGTGGTTGGATGAAAGTGTTGAAAGAAGGGAGTGCATATTACTGTAAGGAAACTGCTGTAATGGGGAGTTTGAGGAAAAGCTGCCAAAATGCTGTTCTTATTGCTGAGACCAGCAATCATGATGAGACTTGTGTAAAGAAAACAAGTGTGGTGTTTTTGCACTTTCTCATCTCGAGGTCATGGAACTGTTCTGTTATGCAGGAAAGATGGAGAACAAGAGTGAAGTGAGTCCCAAACAATAAATCCCCTCCTTATCAAGTTAATTCTGTCTGCAACTGAGTCCTAAAAATCTTATTTTATCAAAACCAGTGAAAATATTTGACAGTGCCATAAGCATATTTAGTTTGTTTGTTCAGCTGTGGTTATTCGTGAAAAAGAAATTATGTTTTACACAAGAGTTCAATCACAAAAAGGTAGTCATCAGTCAAATATCAAAACAAATACCAGGACGTTTATCATAATGGTGCTTTTAATTACATAATGGTCCCACTGCTGCTTTAAAATATGCAGTGTAAGTTTTGTAAGTCAATCTGTTGCCAAATTCCCAAGTATTTACTCATACTGCTTGACTGTAGCTATAAGAGCATCACAGCTCTGTGCTTCTGTAAAAGCAGCTGGAGCTTTAAATTCATGCTAGAGGCCTGGAGCTCGTCAAAAGCAGACTGTAATCTGGACAGGCCAAGGTTTCTAGTAATGCCAAGGGAAAAGGAAATCAACTTACATTAGAAATGCATTAGAATGAAAAGAATGACAGTTGAGTTTGGAAAATACTTGTGAATGTGCACTGGAAAGATGCTGGAATATTCCAACAAGGCCTGCAAATTAAATGAGATTAGTCATTGTTTATAACTGCACTCTGCACTCTGAACAAAAATGTTTTCTGATATGATGCTACAATCAGTAGAATGACATAGTTTGCCAGTGAATTCTAAAACTATCATAAATGAATAAATAAAAACTGTTTCACGATCTGACACCATTATGGTTAGGGTTTAGACAGGGTTAGGAAAAGATTATATTAACTTTTTTGTTGTTAACTACTGGATAGTTCTGACTCCTCAGTCCTTTAAAAATATGACAGTGAAACAAACGTTGGGAAAAATCAGTTTCTGGTTTTAAATGTTCACAATGTATAGACACATATAACATGTAATGAGAGCATGCAGGGTGTATTTAAACTGTTTGAATGGCTCACAAGCCAAAAGGTTAGGAATCACTGTGTTTCTGTTTTCTTCCGTCTTTTGTTTGTCACTAGAACTTTAGTAAAAAGCTAAAGTACTGTATGTTTGTGGAGTTTTATAAATAGAAAAATCTTTGCAGGTTTATCATGCACTCAAAACTTGTGTTGTAAGAAACCTGAACGTTGAAAACGACGTTATCATGACTGATTTACTCTGATCTGTGTTGTAGAAGGAAAGGATGTTTGATTACAAGATGAACGTTACCGGATCATTTTAACCTCTAGTGTTAATGTAAATCATATCTGGCTACAATCAGAGATATGTTAGTGATGCATGTTGGTGGGACGTGTTAAGAGCTGCTGGAAGGAGGAGGAGAGAGGAGAGCTGAGCCCTGACCATAAATCTACCACTCTCCACCCCACCTGCCACTCCCCACTGTGTGTCACTGTGTGCTGGATGCTTGTCATGCTCTCTGCGTGCTACCGGAGACAAATCTAGCTGAGAATGCCGTCGTGTCTCGGGTGCAGTTCCAGCACCACATTATTTTCCATCCACACATTCCTTGAAGCAGTGGGAGCAGAGCAAAGCTGCCCCCACTGCTGCTGTCACGGAAAGTGCGCTTAAGACATACTGACACTGACGTGCTCTGAGAAATACAATATTACAAATGTCAATGAATGATGTTGACCTGTATTTTATACTGAAGCAATTTATTATTTTGATTATCATTTTCCTTTATCCAATTGTCTTTCTTTGATTTTCCCCAATGCCTATTTATTTGTTTTACAAATTTCATTTTGTAATAAAATGAGGGAGATCATATTTACTTATACAAAGTTATTAAACAAATTTTGCCCAGAAAAAAAAGTTATTTTAAGAGGCTGTCAGAGCTCTTTCAGAGTCCCTCTGATCCTGGGAACATTTTGTACAAATGAGTAACCATGCTCATAGGCAGTGCTGTATTCATGCCATCTCCTCAGGCTGTGTAATAGTTTTTAGAGGCTTGGTGACGTAAAACAATCGTAAGAAAGAAAAGTCAAGACTTGTAATGTAAATGTAATTTCCTGTATTGCAGGTCCTGACCCATTTGGTAAACCCTGATGTAAATGATGCATAAAATAATTCTGATGACAAACCAGTAGTTTTTGTCAAATCTGACCTTCTCTGATTTTAGTGCAAAGAGCAGCATCTCTTCAACTGAGCTTACAGTTGGAGTTCTGTGTGACAACAGTCACACGATGTTCCTCAGTCTTAAAAGTCCCCCCTCCCACTGAACGAGGCTTCACACTGCAAATGCTGAGGTTTGCAGCACTGGTTCGAAACTAATTGGAATGAATAAAAGATTTAATGCCACAGCAGAGGGGCTGTGATAAATTGGACTTGTTTTTGAGCAATTTGGTCTTCAAGATGCCCGTTACTGTTTTTTCTCAGTGAAAAACATTTTATTCTACAGTTTGATCTTTGCTGGATTTAATTACTAGTGTGTATAAAAGATACACATCTGTGTCAGCCTTTTCAAGCATGTGGGACATCTCACCATCACAGTATCACAGGTGCTGTTGATGCAAATTTACAGTCCAAACCACCTCATATAAAACAACCTGACCACCACAGATGCATGTGACTGATAAAGCAGAGGTGAGAGAGCAACCTTCACAACCTTTGACTCACTATCCAACATGCTGTATTGCAGGTTAGAGATAATGCATCTCTGGGACACAACATGGACAGAAAAGTGAAGACAGGGAAACACAGCAGATTACTTCCTTCCTAATTTTATTCAAACTTCTGAAAAATATATATGTATATTCAGGCTGTCTGGATATTAAGAATGGAGTTGTTGGATTTTGGTCATTTAATTGAATTACAGAGCCAAATGAAATGGACTTTAAGCGTTCTACAAACAACATTTCAGGACATCTTCAGAAACTTTTTAAAAGTTAAAAATTTGAAACACACTTTGTTTGATTTGTTTATTTGTTTATCCAGCTTGTTTTTCTTTGTTTTAGTGAACGTAATGGAACATTCTTTCACTGTTTAAAGGAAGCTTCTCCAGCTCCCTGTATTAGAATTTGAAAGAAGAAGTGAGGAAAAAGACAAAGAGACTAGCTCATTGAACAGTGTACTGAATAATACATAATCATGACTGTCTACATTTTCTGTGGTGGTCTCAGTGGAATCATTGGGAATGCCATGAATGACACACACGCTCTTGTACGTGTTGCACTTTCCCTGTGATCTGAGCCTATTTTAGGAATCAGCAGACCAGAAGCTGACTGGAAGCTTATCTGATTACTCACTGTAATGTAAATATTACAGTGTGATTGCAAGATAAGCGTCTGGTCACCTCACACCGTCCTCTGTCACAGGCAGAGAGGTGAGACAGGACTCTATGATGTCATGCTGAACTGTATGTTTTACCAACATCAGAATGAAAAGACATGCAAACAGAGGTCACTCTGCCTGAGACCTGGATTACCTAGATTTTTTGAATATTAGTGAGTACTAGTGCAGTGCCAGTCTGATGAGGATGGTGGCTTCACCTGGGTTAATCCAGCTTGCAGCTTGTTACTGCTGGAGTTGGCTGATGTTCTGATAAAGTCTGGCTGACGGTGTAGAAAGTGCCATCACAGCTAATAATTTCCGCCTTTCCTGACACACTGTGTATGCATTGTAAATTGTCCTGCACTGCCCTCATAATGTACTTCCACCACTTTTTTTTAAGGTCAAGCAAAATATAGAAAAGTGATGTGTTAAGCTTTATTGAGAACTGCTCATCCACAAAACTTCACTGTTGACACAGAACTTCCTTGGGGAAATTTGGAGTCTATTGGATGAGCAGTTGTTGAGAAAATAGACGGACAGACAAAAATGTTTTCATTCTAGGTAGATAACCTGAAGACAAAGTTCCCTGTGGTTTAGCAAAGTGACATAGGAAAACAGTACATACACATACACCAGAGGCCTGTACTACGAAGGGAGTTTAACCTCCTCTGATTTAACTCGGGGTTATCAAGGAAAGTCGGGGTTGACGAACCCTGACTGCCTCGATCTGTGTCAAACGGTACTACAGTGGTTCAGATGTCCGTAACTTGAGCCAGTGTTAATTTAATCAGGAGTTAGTGCGCGTGAACCATATCTCTCAGATGAAGAGCACACGTTAATTCTGTCGGTTTGTGAGTAATTTAAAGAGACTCTAACGACACAATGTAAAACAGCATCTGTCAACAAAGACAGGGAGACTTGTCACATGTTCTCTGGGTTCTTCATCTGTAATATGAGCTGTAAGGACACGGAAAATATGTGATGATTTTTCGGATACTTGGGTTAAAGTCAACACGTGGGTCACATGTCTGAGAATGAGCTGTTACTGTTAATGATGTTCTGCCTGGAACACTCAGGCTGTTTATGTATGAATGTAATGCTGTTGTGTTCAGTATGAACTTCATGTTAACAGTATTTCAGCCTCAGTGGAAACTGAACCTGGATCAAATAGAAACCTTCTATAAAGTGCTACACATTCATATTTCCATCATTAATGCTGCATGTGTTGGTCTGTAGTCTACAGTTACAACAGCCTGTCGCCTTATATCGTCTTTCAGGACAATAATGCCCCCCCACCCCCATTTAAAGGATTATTGAAATCGATAATATGCAACACTAATGATGCTAAATTCTGCTGCTTGACTGTGAGAAAAAAATAAAAATTAAAATAATTGAAAGTGAAAATGGAAAATGCGGAGCATTAAAAACATCATTTATCTGTCCACATATCTCTATCATCCACTACATATCTTTAGACAACCCCCGTCAGTCGTTGTGCCAATATCGATTGGTTTGCTCCAACTGTGGGGCGGAGCTTAGGTAGAAGTAACACTGGTAACATCGAGTTAACCACGAACATAAACTGCTCGGAGCAGTTTAGAGATGTTTAGATTTAGTTTAGAGATGCAGCGTAAGTTACCATGGCAGCAGACCCCAGGTAAAACCTATCCACCTTTCGTAATACAGCTGACATCACTAAGTTACTCCTGAAGTTACCCTGATAAGCCAGTAACCTCGCTTCGTAGTATAGGCCTCAGTTTAACAAGTTATCAAACAATGCACACCACAAGACAAGCCCATCTGGTGTCTTAATGTTAATATTTGATTTAATCTAGCCAAACCACAAAATGAGGTGTGTCTCTACAGGGCACAAACCAACTGTTCATAAGCTTGACAGAATCATAAGAAAGAATATATGTATTCAGTAATATTTCTGCCAACCCATGAGCGTTTGTAACTGAAACAAATGAGTGGAGAATGGTAAAGTGGATGATGCTGCTGGAGTGGTTTTTTGGAGTTCCCTAGCCCCAAGGGCCCCCTTAGAGCAGGTGAATCCAGGTGCAGGAAGGGGACAGGAATGAGGTAACAGATCATTTTTTATTTATTGCTATGGTGAAAATGGGGGAGCAGGCCTGTGGGAGCTTGGGCTGGTATAGCTGAGAACCAGGAACTAGGGCTGAAGCAGGGGTAGACAGTAGCAAGGGCCCTGACAGGGGCCAGAGTCAGAGCAGACAGGACGGTAACGAGGGTGGACAGCAGGATGAGTGTACAAGCAACAAGAACTGAACACTAAATAACAAAACTGGCTCAAAGCAACACTGACTAGCTGAGTCTTCAGTCTCCCAGAGTGGAACTGGCAGGGCTAAGTATTTATATGAATCTCCCAGGAGCAGTTTTAACAGCTCCTACAATACATTTTGGGTGGAGTACCGATTAATATTTTACCAATGTGCACACAGAGGCAAACATCAAAATAACAAACAAGGTGAACATCAGTGTGAAGGTTAAATCACCACAGTGTTGCACCTATAAACATGCTAACACACAGACACACTAATCTGATATCAAATTTAAGCAAAAGGAATGGTGCCAATGCAGGTGACAGTATATTTCCACAACAAGAATCTTTATTTGTCTTCATGAATTTGAGGAATCAAATGTATTTTAGCCACTCCAAAGTAACAAGAATAAAATGCTACTTGAAAATAAATGAAAACTGATCCACTCATGTCAAAAACAGGAGAAAAGTGTGTGTGAGTGTGAGTGTGAGTGATTACAGTGATTGTAGTAAGCCTCCACAGAGATATAGGTAAAGAAAATGTCCTGGAAAGAGGCAAAAACTACTTACTGAACTTTCTACTGAAAAGTCTTAAATATTGTTGCGATTTTGGGGATTTCAGACTAGACCCAGCACCATGTTCTTCCTACATCTGCTGACCTTACATTCGACACTGAGAGTATGTATTTGGTGACAAGACAGCGCTTTGTGCTAACTGATAATGTCAGCATGCTGACATGATCGCAATTACAATGCTAACATGCAAATCTTAAGCAGGTATTCTGTTTAGCATGTTCACCATCTTAGTTTACTGTGCTAGCATGATAAGATTAGCTAATTAGCATTAAATTTTTACCTGATGGTGGTGCTGGATGAAAATTCAGCACCACCAAAGTTACTAATTCATATGACTGTATTAACTTCAACAGCAGTTCATCCAGTAGTTGTCAAAAAAGTTTGCTCAAAATTACAAATAGAAAACTCATGCTGGTGTTAGAGGAAAAGAAATAAACGCAAGTCTATGTAATTTCCTCCGTGTGTGTGTGTGTGTGTTAGTTAACCCAACACATGCACACGTGTGTTGGGTTAACTAACATGCCCTTCAATAAAGCAGTCAAGCCTTCCTGGTAAACTCATAAAGTTAGAAAATATTTACCAGGTGCTTGCACATGTGGCCATCAGTCACTTTTGAAATGATTTTATGTTTTGTGAGTATAAATCATGCATCAGCACTTGTTAATTTTTCAAACATCTTTTTTGTATTCTTCTGTGGGTCAACATACCACAGCTTTGTCAGAGTAGATTTTATCCAACATGCGTCATTGATGAGCACACTATGGTACTGTGTTGTTCACAGCTCCTCAGGACAGAGCTAAAAAAAACAATACAAGAAACAAAAACAATGTGAGCTTGACCTCGAACATCTTCAACAGCCGCACATACCGAACACAACATCACAGCAACTTACTTAAAGCCCACTTTGTCCGTGACCATGTCAGGACAAAAGCAGGAATAAAAACAAGAAGTTAAATAATACAATAAGGAAATGAAACTGATCTGCTGTTCAGAAGTGGGAGTCTTGTTTTAATCATATGAGGAACAGAAGGTGCATTATCCGTTTTTGAGGATGTCAAGTGGCCAATCAGAGAAGAGAATTACAAAGTTGGGGACACACGGCGCAGTGCAGGATGAGCTGTTCACGTGTGCTCTGAGCAAAACTGAAACACACACAAACACATACAACTTACATAACGTACTGACCTTTCATGCTACGTTATAACTTGAATTAATACGCATGGAGGCCCAGAGGCTCTGTGGCTTATATAAATGAAACTGGTTGCTCATTGAAGCTTAGAGGTTGGGCACAACAAACCTCAAGTGACTAATGCAAATGTCTAGCATGCTCCCAGCTCTGATGCACATTCAGTACTTTTTGCATGTTCTTCATAGTTCATGAGAGGACAGACGACACCATGGAGATGAATCTGGGCCTGATGGTTTGTCTCAGGTTTGATCCACTCTGAAAAACAGCTGTTTAAAACTGCCCCTCTGAGATTTTCTGAGATTCTCTAAAGAGAAGGTCCCCATTTTATTAGTTGGTTTTATTATCTCGAGCACGTACATGAGGATTCACATAGATGGGAGTCAATGCACACAATGAGTGTGATACGCAATCGTGCTGATGGTTTGAAGCTATTCTATCAAATCAGCAGCTAGTGGAGGTAACTTTTTAGCCCATAAATGGTGCACATAATAATGTTTGCATCTGGAGACAGGTAACTTTTCTTGCATCTAATTAGGAAATGAGATCCTCTTTTACTTGCTCATTTACTGAAGTTTGAAAGTTCAAACTTGGGGTAAGCAGAGGAGGCCAGGGTGAAGCTGAGGTCAGACAAACAGCACAGTCATGTGGGATATGGATAGGGGGAGTGGAGCAAACACACACACACATTTCATAATACATGAAATTTACTAGTTAGCTAAAAAGTCCCCTTTTTTCTTTTCATGACAGAATATAGCTGTTATTGTTTGTAAAACATGAACTGCTCTTAAATCTTTTCATTTATTACACTGCTGCTTATACTTATTTTTAGCAGGGAGCATTTACTTACAGCTGGACTCATTTTGCAAACACAACATCTTTTCTTTCTGCCAGTGCTTCTTGGTAAATAAACTGCACCCCTCTTGTTGACACAGGGCCATGTTTCCTGTTGTCCCTGCTATAATCATGGTGGATTATCAGTGCACTGTATGTATGTGTGTGTCTGTCATGAAGAGGTACACTAAGCCTGACATGGAGCGTTACGTAATCACACACATACAGCTCACAGGACCTATCCACGCACACAAACACAGTTTTAGCAGATTACTCTCATGGTCTCCTCTGGTTCAAAAACATGACGTTTTGATTCCAGTCTGATCTTTTTCAGGCTTGACATCACTGTGCAGTGACTGATGCTGCTTTTTAAATGTGTTATGTGACTATGATATGTACATTATGTGTAACTACACCTCATCAGTGAGGTGCTGAGCCTCCAGCACACGCTCCAGGGGACAGATGCATAAAACCGCCCAAACTGCACATACATTTGCATATAGAAATATATTCCTGTTCTCTACCAGCACAGGTACCTGTCACAGTTTAACTGATGGTGTCACATGCTGTCATAAATGCACAGCTGTTTATAGCGCCCATTAATTCATCATGTTTTTCAATCACAATTATAAAAAAGATGATCAATGATTAATTAATAGCACTCATATTGAAAAACACTTTGCCAACTACTTCACAATTGGAAATAAAATGAAATGAGCATTAGAAGGGAAATGTACAAGTTCAAAAATGCAGCACTACTAGGTAATTGATTAAAATAAATTATATATAAGTGCCTTTTCATAGCCTGCAAAAATAATAACCCTGGCTAACAACTTTTATTACACATAACTCCCTGTCACTGACTGAATCAGCAGTTTATATCACTGGATCTCTTTTCATTTGCGACTGAAAGTGCTGACATTCAACTGTCAGCTCAGCTATGAGATACAGTGTGTTGCCTCCTGGCGAAAGGCTCATAGAAAACAAACCTACATTCCCATAGAAACAATCTTGCTGCCACATGTGTTTCAGTGTGTTCGTTGTGTACTTAATTAAAAATCTAATGCAACCTAAGCAGCAGACAGAACAGAATCCAGACCTGAACTGAAGACAGTCAGAGGCAGCAACGAAATGTCACAGTATTATGAACAATGATACAAAAATGTAGTCACACAGTGACTATGAATCTATGAACTGAACAAAACAAATCTGAGCTAAGGATTTTGTAATTTCCACCCCTGTGGAAGAAAGGAGAAGTAACTGGGAAATGCTGCTTTGTTTTAACAGTGGCTAGAAGTAAATACTAGTTAATTTGCATTGTTGCTTGTGGGCATTTTGGGGACCTCCTTTCAGTTCAGGAAATAATAACATCCAAAAGGAAAGTACAGAATGCAGTATGGATCTGAATGTAGCTTGAAGTGGGATTTTCCTACAGTACATGACAACACTTGTGGGATGAACCTACCCACTGTAACGTCATTGTTTCATGTGCCAAAGAGGTAAAAGCTTAGTAAACATTGCTGGTTTACAGAAAGATTCAAATATGCAGCTTCTCCTAAATAACTGATTTCAACCACAGAATCTCTTATGGGGAGACAACTGTCTGACCTTGGGGAAGTTTTGTCTAGTTTGATAATGTAATCCCCTCATGATGTCATATGTAATATCACGTGACTAAAAATCATTAATACCACGTCAGTTTTGACCATCCTCTTTAAAATCTGTCTCTTGTGAGTCTCCCAGCATTAAAAAAGAGGAATATAGTACTACACTGTATAAAGTTGTTTTTTTGTTGTTGTTATGTAGTAATCAATTTCATGATCATGCTCTGAAAAGGTTTCAGTGATTGATTCTAAAGGTTTTTAGAGGTGGTCCCAGCATGACTTTAATATTACTAGGAGGAAAACAGAAAAACACTGTTTCAGTGTTTAAATTACACTTTACATTATATCACTGGGATGAGGTTGTGAAGTGCCAGACCCTCTGTTGTCTCAGCACATCTCCAGCCTAATACAGTTATTTAAATTACGTTACTGAGTGCATCTTAACATATTATTTGTGAAATGATGAAACAGCTGGTCAAGACAGGTGTTTGGAGTTAAAAACTCTAATGTCTAATACAGCAGCAGATGGAATCTCATATGCACACACACACACACACACACGTTCCTGTACTTCTGTGTTTTTGAGGACACTCATTGACATAATGCACTCCCTTGCCCCTTACCCTGACCTTAACCATCACAACTGAATGCCTAACCCTAACCCTGACCCTAAGCCTAACCTAAACCTAATTCTAATACGTCTAGTTCATCTGAGCAAGTGGCTAATTATGAACCATAATTATGTTTCATTGTTAGGCGACTTCTAGCCGCCACAGTAATTATGACGTATATGCTCATTCAGGTTGGTGGTAGAAAATTTGGGCGTTTCCAACACACCACACAGCCAACAGGAAGAAGCACAAAGGTCAAACCCACAGTGTAATGTCATCTTGAAAAGAACTTCCAACTAAGACACAGTAAACAGAGTCATTAGAGTCTAATCTACAGCATTTATGTCTCAATAAAAGTATGCAAGCAGTTAAATAAATACCATTGTTGACCTGCTGACCGGGTTTGTGTGTGAGTAGTTCATGTAATAATTAATTTCAATTTCAACCAAATTCAAAGTAAAGAAGGAAAAAGAATGAATTCCTTGTTGGCAGTTTGATGCCCTAGTTCATCCCACCCATGTGTTTATGTGTCTTTGAGTAAAACACTGAAGAAGAAATACATAGTCCAGCAGCGGGTGCTCTTAAAACTCATGACCAGCTATTACATGACCTGTCGGTCTGTCAGTAAACAATGCTGTGCCACAACTCCTTGGCTTCTCCACCATAAATGGCAATATTAATGACAAAGATGAGTGTGTGCATATGGACAAGGAAAGTACTGTGGATACAATGCCAGTCCATTTGAAGTCTATTTACAAGCAACCACACATACATACTATATGCACACACCCACACTCTTAACCTTCCTTATCATTTGAGCACTAACCTTGAGTCTGACTTTCACAGTGGGTAATAACATTTGATTTGCAAGAATACTACCACATACACACACACACTAACCTGAACCTTTAAAGCACATCATAACCATCAAACAGCCTTTTAAAGGCCTGTACCAAAGTTGGGATCAGCCAAAATGTCCTCACTCCCAAGGTCTAAAACTCAAATTAGTTCTTGCAGAAGGACATCCATGCTCAACATGTATACAGAATACACACCTTGCATCATATAGGTTTATCTTATCTGGGAAATGACCCTGTTAATGTAGTTCTTAAGGTTTGAATATGCCATCTTCTGTTGGTTTTTTCTTTCACACTCACTGATTCAACTAGTTCAGTTTATCCTCCTTTTCTTCTCATTCTTTTACACATGAATCCTGCAGCAACATCCTTTAAGGAAGAGGATGTTCACATTAACACACTTTTACTGCTGCTACAGCAGTTGCACAAGATTTACCAAAATCCCACAGGATCCTTAGTTTACAAACAGCCAAACGCCCTACAATAACAATCAGATTGGGCTCCTGGCTCTCTGGTGTCCAATCTCTCCAAAGCCAAATTTAGTCAAATAAGTGTAAGTTAGTGAACTAGACACTGGGAAAAAACCCTTTGCGTGCTGTCTCCTAAAGACACTAAACACCTTGCAAGTGATTTGTCTGTTCTGCTTGATCCCAAGTAGCATCTTTTGAATCCTTCCACTGTGTTCTGTCGCTAAAAAACCTTAATCTCTGTATGCTTTGGGCAAACAGCACCCTCTTCCTGTTTAATAAAAAATATAACCACAAAACATTTGGAATGCACAACATTGAAAGCAGCTTCCATAGATCATAGAAACACACAGGCTTCCTCAGGAATGCCTTGAAGCTCAGTTTCAGGTTTAGTGCTTTCATGTATCCTGTCCAATACTGATGCCAAGAATAATCCAAACTTGGGCAAAGCAAAGGAAGTCTGGTTAGAGCCGAGGTGGGCTGATAGAAAGGCAGTCACCACGGTTCAGTGCAGTAGGCTGAAACACCTGTCAGTCAAGTAAATGTGACCATTATGTCTAAGTCACTGAGAGTCTGACTGACTGAACTAATGGAACATTTTAAGTTAAGGTGCATGTGTCTCTCTCTCACACACAGATTCATCAGGTGTTGCTGATGGCATAGTGGGGAGGGTGTATTTAAGCTGTCATCGCTGCACTGGTAGCAGACACATTCCAGCCATTGTGACTACAGAGCTCAGACCCTGATGACCTTATAAGGTCATGAATCAGGACCCTTCCTACCAATCTGCATTGCAACACTCAGACGAGGACAAAGATTTCTTTTGGCTAAATGAATAAGAATGATTGATAGTAGTGTTTTCCCCCATGTGGAGTCCAGGGTTACACAGGGTAATACTCACATATCTGTGTGTATGTTGACAGTTGTGAGTTCTTGTAATCACTCCTGTCCATGCTGGCTGTGAAGTGACCCTTTCCTAGCCTGAATCCACTGTAAAAGATTCGGCGGGTGTAAAATGCAGAGTTCAGCTGAAGCCAATATCAGTGGGTAGTGGGCATCTTCCAGAGTGGCAGTCTTTTCAGATTTTTCAGCCAATGTAGCTTAGCTTAGAGGGGATAATGTAACAAGGCCTGGCTATGCAGCCAAACATCTGCTCTTTGTTTGGGCAAGGGTAGGCAAGATCTGTTATGTAAGGGTTAGAAATGGTGTCACTTGTTTGAGGGCTCAGTAAATTTATTATCACACAGACTGATACCCACTGCAAGGCTTAAGGATAATTAAAACATTAAACATCAGTACTTAACCTCCACTGGAGTGTTCACCTACATAGATGTACAGAACAGGTTGAGTATGAACTTGACCTTTCATCTTATATATTGAAAAATGTATGACATTCCCTCAGTCTATGTATAAACAGGAAAGTGAGTATGGTATTAACATGACTGAACATGATTTCAGGGATCCCAAGGGGAAATAGCTACAGTGGTAATCATTATTACTGCAATTTGTCTGCAATGCACTTCAAGCAGATAATCTTGTAAACTTTGTAAAAATGCACAACTTTGTGTGCCAACAGATTTGTCAAACTCTCATTGCAATTAAAGGATTATTCTTGAGTTTGCAGGAGTTTCAAACGCTCACTCGTCCTCTGTAGGCTTAAAAGTTGCCTGTACAGAGAGTTTAGTTTTGTCCTTCAGAGCAGCAACTGCAGTCACCTTGAATTCATGTTTGTTACAGTGAAGTACAGTGGAGACCAGCTTTCACAGTGAATGAAAAAATCCAGAGAATCACCACAAAAAGTGGTGTTGTGTACATGGAAATGGAAACCACCACAGCATGAAATTCTCAGGTGACATGACCGGGGTCTCAGTACTGTTACAGACCTCAGCATCTTATTTCTTATTGGCTTTGCTTTATAGCTGTTTACATGTCTGTGAAGTTTCTCACATGGTGCAGTAAAGTCATAAAAACACAGTAAAAGAATTATATATAGATGAAGTGAGGCTGTTGTAGGGGGTCTAATTGCTGGTAGTCAAACAGTCCAGTCTTGATGACTTTTATATTGTTGTTTCTGGCATTTTCTTTTATAAGGGAGCATAAAGTGACAGAAACATATTTGAGAAGTTCATGTTGTTGGGACAGAGGGTTTGCCAGCTGCTAACACTGATGTTTTCTTTCACTAATTATTAAATCTGTTTGTGTAAAAGTATTTCAGGCATGAACCTGGTCTAGTAGCTGCACATTTTTTCTGCTCCTTGCAACCACTCTTCAATCACTCATCAACCACTCTTACACTGAAAACTTCTTTCTGCATTCTCAGACTCCATTGTTGTACACGCAGTAAATGGGTAAAAACAGCTTTAGCATGGGAAATGTAACCCTGGCAGAGTTGCTGCCCAACAAACACCAGCATTGGCATCGGTGTTTGGTCTATCCTCAGACATAAATAGGTCTGCCTGTCCTTGAAGTTATTAGATGAAAAGCACATGACTTCTTGCTTTAATAGGGTAAGGGTATAAGTATATTAGATTGAGTTCAACTTTTGGAGAAAGTACAAGAAGTATCAAAAGTTGGGTTTACTCAAAAAACCCAAATCAGATTCTCTGGCATGTCACAGTGTCACATTTTGAAAATGTCTGTAACCCCCGAGCACCAAAACATCTAATCACAATCCTCCTCTTTTTCAAGTGTGAACTAAAAATCTAGAAAATAAACCATACGCTGGTGATAAAAACAGTACAGACTCAGTTCTAACTATAGCTGATTTCACAAAAATGGCAGCAAAAAACCTGTGCTGCCAGAACACTGAAATCTGGTACAGACTTTACACTTGTTTACATAATATAAAAATAAATTTCCTGCAGTGTTCAGTGATCGCAGCTCATAGATTTCTACTCTCTCCGTCTGTCGGTCAAACACATGCTGCCATCTGTCATCACAGCGTTCCACAGAAGATTTGCAGCAGCAGGCAGGAGGATCAGCAGACCTTACATCCATCAGACATGCTTTAGATCTTTTGCAACCAAACAGTGCCCAGCTACACAACTGATTATTAACAGTGGAGTCAAGTTTCAATGACCTGTGGAAACCTTGAAAATCTAATAATACCAGCCCTATACTCCAATCTCCAACTGTCAAACTTTTTTTTGGGATGGATTTGGCTTTAGTATTGGCAGCTCTATCCTCAGTCTTGACATGGCACATCTTTTGATGTTGTTCAAAATGATACAATGACTCCAGAAAGGTGCCTGCATTATAATTTAGATCAACACAGAGACTAGAAATGAGGAAAAATGTGCCTACCTGCACCTCTAAAGGTCACACATTACAGACTGTATCTCAATTACTGAACCAAGACAACCCAAGATTAAAAACAAAAATTTGCCCATTCATTATTTCTAGGCTTTGTGCTAGGCTAAGTCATCCACCTGCTGTATATATACATACAGAGAGACATGACAATATAATGTGAATCCCTTGTCATACAGTTATTCACATTAATCAGGACTGACCAACAGCAGCTTGTAGCTAGGTTGGTGTCACGAATGGATGTAGCATGCATAACACTACACACACATACAGACATATACTTACTGTCAGACACTTGACATTGGATGTAGTTATGTCACTGAACAGTCAACACATGTCACTGAACAGTCAACACATGTTTGCAACACATTTCTAAGTGGGAATGCCAGGAGTTAAGCAGTTAAACCCAGAAGAGCCTGACAATGAAAGCACATTATGGTAAAGTTAATCGGTTCTGACTTCCTCATGCAATCTGCCCCTGATCCTCAGAAAAAATAGAAATACTTTTTCTAGTTGTCATGTGAAGGGTGACTTTGGATCATGTGATGCTCAGGAGACTCTGGCTGATCTCTCAATAGTCACTCAGCCTTGTTGCCTGTCATTTTACAAGGTTATATTTCCCTGTGAAAAAATCAGTAAATATCCTGCTGAGGAAAGTGTGATATTTACAACAATTTATAAATTGATCACATATGCGATAATGTGTTCACAGCCAAGAGGAAATATCAAATCCTGGTCAATGATGTATCCAATTTGAACAGGTATCTACTGTAGTATCCATGCTGCTGGCTAATACACTTTAATTCATTCAAAGTTTTGTCCTGTTGTTACATTACAGCCTCACAGCTTTATGAGGCATTTCTGTGGAAATTAGGGGACAGACTGACCCTGGACCCTGGATTCTTGAAAGGAAAGGCATTGAAGTAGATCTGTCCACATGGAGCTGTCAAAATGTTTTTGGTGAACAAAGACTACAACCATCACCTGCTATCAAATTTGTATTTTTAATAGCAAGACTAAAGCAGGTTGGGTTTATGGTTAATGGCTATTTGTCTCCTGTCCTGTGATAGACTGGCAACCTATCCAGGGTGTACCCTGCCTCTTGCTCAGTGTCAGTGTGGGATTGACTCCAGCCCCTTTAACCCTGAAAGGATAAGCAGTAGAGATGATGGATGCTGTTTTGTTTTCTGGTTCCATTCTCTCAGAAGCTGAGGAATGAATGGCTGTCGTAGAAATAAATTAATACTATATGGTACTGTATGTGCTATGTAGCAACTGTCATGAAATGCTGTAGTATACAAGGAACTAATATGCTGTACCATCCTAATGATTGGTAATAATTGAACAACTGTGCCATTTAAACTTCTCCAAGAAAAAGCTAAAATGATTTTATTGATTGTTTTTCGAGATCTCTCCTCAGCTGCTTCACCTCCAGCTTTGCGCTGCTCCATCATGTCAGGCGTGTGTACCTGTGATCACAAGGTGGTGGTAGTATGCAATGAAAAATACAGGTATACAGTACAAATGCTGGTGCGCTAAACCAGTACAAAACCTCCTTCAAATTAGTATGTTTTATGGAATGGAGTCACATTATTTGTATTTTATATAAATTCTAAACTGGGCGGTGTAAGGCCTCAATCACACTCCTTTGTGGATGTGCAGATGGACAGCTGTAGACGTAGGTCTAGTTGTTCTTATTATAGTCCAGTTGGAGGAGCACAGGTGCAGTTGGTGCCCTTGTAGCATAGTGGCCATGAAGACACAACAAATTGGAGAGTACTGATGACAAAAATTTATGTCACTCTGACCCTAGTGGAGCCGTCCATACTCGTTGATGTGGACTAGCTTAAGATGGTAAACATAAAGTGTGTTTTGTCAAATTTGTCTACCTACAGTAAAATAATCATAATGCCTATTAACCAGGAATCTGTATCCCAGTACTAAATGAATAATTTATTCATTTGTGTCTAGACTGTTAAATATAAATGACAACGCAGTGGTTTATTGTACACAATAATCTTATGATACAGAGGAGTGGCTGCTCAGAGCCAATAACAAGATAACCATCTGACCAGCAGCCAGGAAGATCATGTAACCCTTTACTACTGTGTGTGTGTGTGTGTGTGTTATGACTGTATCTCTGTATGGAATATGAGAAGGCATCATGACAGCTGGTTGGCTTACTCAGAAACAACTGATACCACGCTGCTCTCTCATTTTCACTCTCCAGCTCACCACTCTGTTCTCCTGTCCTAACCACACTCCATCTCTCTCTCTTCTATCACTCTATCAGTTTCTTTCACACAACAACCCCCCCAAACACACACACACACACACACATAGCTGCCGTATAAGTTAACACTCACTGAAGCTAGATAATGTTAGCAGGTGGCCAGGCGGATGCAGCACTGTGTGTCCCCGTGTGCCTCCGCGGCCTTCAGCAACATTTTGTAGTAATAATGGAGACTGAAACCTTCACACATCTCTCATCTACAGTTTGCACAAGGAACAGAGGCCTTCTGGGATATAAAAACAAGATCACTTTATTCTGTTTTGTGGAAAACACCCAACATGAGTCTTGGTGTCTGAGTGGTGTAAATGCCAGTCCACTCCTGTCCGCATGTGCAGTTTTCATAGGCCCCCTTCAATTACGGCAAATGGTAATGCTACAGCATGCAGGAATATTTTGTGTGGACAGTAGTGTGGTTGCAGACCTTGTGGCAGCAATTTGGGGCCTTTCCCTGATTCAACACAACAATGCCCAAAGCCAACTCCACTGGGACACTGACTTAAAGCATCAGTATTCAGCTTTACTAACACTCTTGTGGCCAAATGTGAGAAAATCCCTTTGAAAAAAGATGTTAAACTGTGGGTGTAATGTTTGAATGTTCATATAACTCTGTGGATAAAATGTGGTTAAGGCAATTAAAATGACCTGGCTATAATTATTAAACCACTTTGACCTTTGCTGGGAATGGGATGCAAATTTTTGTCTTCTGCGTGTACTTCTCATCCATGTTAGCATCACATTTCATTACTGACCTTTATCAAAATAATCCCAACTCAAAGCTCTGGACAAGGCAATTAAGTGCACCATGACCACTGTTTTGTCTGACTATTATATCCACAACCTTGTGTCCTAGTAAACACATCTGTAAACACTATTTTGCAGCAGTAAATACATTTTGTAGGAAATATAATTGTGACCAGATTAATCTATTATCTATTAATGTAAAGAGGAAATGGTGAGTTGCAATTCGTTGATTCTAAAGTTATCAGTAAAATATTCACAAAATTTTAATCTTACAGTGATCAGAGCATTATTAAACTTTTTATGATTTTTCTCACAGCGACTTAAACTCAGAGCTGATCAATCACAATCTTACAGATCTTTAACCTTGTAAACATGTACTTAAACTAAGCATTCTGCAGCTACATGTCCCATATTGTGCATCAAATACACTGAGAATCTGATTTCCAGTCAATATACTGTAGGAGGAATTGAATCTGAGAAATTGCTGTTTTTCCACTTTGAAAAACCTGCAGGAAAAGAGAACTGACCTGGCTCTTGCTGAGGCAGAATAATTAGGGCAGACCCCTCCAAGAGAGACCATTAATCTAAATCTTGGAGACCAACAACAGAGTAACCTTTCATCCAAAACCTGACAGGGTGTCCAACCTAATGCCCTCAGGCTTTTGGTGCAATGCAAGAGGAATTACCAGCAGCTTACCTCTCAGTTTGGGCTCTCGGTGTTTAGAGCTTGAGTGATCTGGCCCACAGCTGAGACTGGAACCTGCAGGACGCAAGAAACAAAATCTTTTATTTTTATTCCATTAACTGTATTTGTCAGGGATCTTAGACAAAAACATTAAAATCAAAGAGAAGAGAAGAAGAAATAGCTTTGTACTGGTTCTAGCAGCCAGCTACTTTATATATGGAACATGCTATAGTCTTACAGGCAGTATGGCAGGTTTGTGACCATAGAAGAACACATGGTTTTGTTAGTGGATTCTGCAGTGTACCTTTGCCTGAAATGAGTAAATGCCATTCATTAGTTGCACTTTTGAACATAGGCTCAGGGATGCATGTTTCTGGTTTATGTTGTGTCCTTTATACATATGACACCAGGATGAACCCAATCCAGGTGACTTGGAAAGAAATCCATCCTGAATTTTGAATGGAGCATACTGTAGCTCTTACAATATGCATTTTCACCATATTACCATGTCACGGTTTTTTCCCAGACATCATTGTTTTGAATTATAACAAAAGTTTTACTTAAAGATTCACTTATCAGACACACAGCCAGAGGGAACACAGGCTATGTTGTGACAACTGAGCACAAAGCACCGCAAGCTGGAAAGGTATCCTTCCCCCAACTATTGTTCTTGGAACTGAAGAAAAAGTCCAAGTCAGATAGATGTCAGTTTACTTTGTTTTTATATCACTGTCCATTTATCCTAAAGGAGAATGTTGAGACTGAAGTGTGTGAATTAGTTGACTCTCATTTATTTCCAGTGCACAGTAAAGAATGGAGTAGGTCCTGCGAGCAAGTTTGGGATGAAACCAAAGTTGTGCTGCTAATACATGAAACACTGCTGCTGCTGCTCAGATAGCATTTCATAAACAAGCTCATCAGCCAAGACACCACTGATATGAGCATGGAGTTTTCTTGTTCATGCTGTCAACCAGATGAAAACATAATTCACCGACATACAGAGGATAACTTCTTTACTTCACTAAGCTGTTTGTGCTAACATGCACTGACAGATTGATTTCACCATTGGAATGAACGTAATGAGAGTGTTTTATTGCTTCTCTGTGTGACTCTGGCTCTTTGGTTCCTGCTGGCAGCAAAGCTCTGCTCTTATCAGGCTGCTGTCTATTGTGTGTGCTGATATTAGCATTGAAAATTATTTCACTGAACAAAATTTCTTTGAATTGTTATTTGCTTGATGCTTCAGTGATGCTGTTTGTATGTGCAGAGTGAAATGGGTTTGCTGTGTATTTTTTCCTCTGCTGTTGGTTGGGTTTCCTGTTTGGCTTCCTGCACCTGAGTTGATAAGTACAGAGTAATATCATATATTGGCTTTATGGTTGTACACTGGCCATATTTTCTCTTTGCTTTTCATTTCAGGTGTCAGATTCCAGCCTTGCAGGAAATTTTTAAACTGCATCTCTTAGAAGTGCAACAGTCTGACCGCTAAACTTTGATTTTGTGTCTTTTTCTCTGCCACTGTGTGATTCATTTGTGACATGTCCTGACATGAACAGAGAACAAATATGTCTCACATCGACTTGAAACAGCTGGACATGAATTCCTTTCCTTGTGTGATTCATCCCTGCTGAGGCGAAAATTGTCTTGCTGTTGCCACAAAAATGCCCATACTGAGCATCCTCAGCTAAAGAGTGATGAGAGTCCTCAGGTCAAATGCTTGTCATTGCTGTGGTGCAGCTCTGTGACATATTCAGCCAGTATATGTTAGCTGATAAGTGGTTGGTATATTGACTGTCAATCAATGAGTTAAGCTTGTTCTATTTGACATATGTTCTTTTATATCCTAAAACTGAATTTTGGTTAGGAAACCTCTTATTTTTAACTTTAGCTACAAAGCCAAGTCTTACATTTTTTTGAGCACCATGCATCTGGTTACTTGAGTCCTGATATGGAAACTCGGTAGGTGTGTGAACTGTGTGGAAAAATATTTAAACCACAATGTTCTCACTTCTCAAACACAACATATTAGTCTTGGAGGCAAACCAGATTCCTAGATCCATTCAGAAATCTAATCTCTTTCTCTGTCCATTCATCTACAGGGAAGAGCAACAGGGAGACTTCCAAGTTTGTGTCACATTCATCTCCAACATTTCCTTTTGCCTTTGCAGTTACAATGCTATGTCATTGAGCTTGTAAGTAAAAGTGCAACTTGACCTCACAGGGAATTCATACTAATACGTAAATGATGAAAAATAGCAGATTCTACCAGAAGTTCCTTCTACATTTACTGTGATCATTCAAAAATGTAAATAATGAGCTTAACACAATTTACCTTCTATGTTTGTGTATGCAACTATAAATCTTTCTCACTTCCTGTCTGCCAAGGTGGTGGCAGAGACTGAATCTGATCATTTGAGAAGAGTTGAGAAATATCATATGAACACACACATTTTTACCTTTACCTATGGGAGGACACACCCTAACCATTAACTAATCCATTAACTAGCCCCTTACCCTAAACTTAGCCATCACAACTGAATGCCCAACCCTAACCTAAACCTAACTCTAACCTGGACCCTAAAACCAAGTCTTAACCATCAAACAGCCGTCTGAAAGTGAGGAGCAGCCAAAATGTCCGAACTCCTAAGGTCTAAAAACTCAAACTGGTCCACACAAAGCCCACAAGTACACACACACAGACACACACACACACAAATTCCCTCCCTCCCTCTGTAGGAAGCTGTCTCACCCCCCTGCTGCTACCAGTGCAGATCAGTTACATTAATGTTTGTGTGTGTGTTGTGTGCAGATTCTAGTTCTAATCACAGAAAGCTAAGCCATCACAGCAAGCTGAGTGTTAATACTGTAGTTTACACAGATCACCTGACGAATCAAACCATCAGTTTCTGTCTACAGCTGCTCACGGTAACATCCAGGTTTTCTTCTACTAATCTATAAGGACGTGGATCAACACAACATAGTCTGAAGCAGCTGGAGGCTAAAATATATGAAGTACAGTATGTGCAAGCTTACATAACTGTGACCGTCTATACCGATCACTGTCAAGCAGAGGAATCCTGCAACACATGTAACACTAGTATGACATGACTCAGGTTGAGAGCAGCATGTGCATGACCTTTATAAACCTTTTTACTTTTGCATGCAATAAGAGCAACATTCTACTGACTTCCTCATATTTGACATCAACTAATGTGTTCATAAGGGATTATTTCCAACTGTAGACACTTCCTTTTCTTCCTGTGGGCATTATGTGACTTACAGGAAACAGTGGAGAACATGCAGCTCTGATATCCAGAAAAAATGAGTGCTGCAAACTCAAAAATATACCAAGATCTCCAAGTAGCAAGGGTGACACTTTCAAGAATTCACACAACTTAATGTTTTGTTAGAGCTTCATTGCTGACTTTTTGCCTGAAGGTTGTTTTTAGTCAACCACCTCATCTCACCACTCTCAACGTGGTGAGATGAATGAAATGAAAAGAAATGAAAAAAACAAGTGTCTTTCTTTCTGAGGGAAAGCAGTGTAGTTTCTTTTGCCACAGGGTATTTGGTTTTTGATTTAAAACTGTCTCATTACCTTTCTCTGCATTTTTTATGAGTGCAAGGCAATGGCAGACTGATGACTGAGGGTGTCATAAATCTGGCACATTTACTACTGGAAAATCCACATCGTATCTGCACATACTTACTCTTTAACTCAATCTAGTAGAACACGGAAAATAAACTGAAATTAGACACCTTCACTCACATACTATATAGTACATGACACTATTTGAATTTAAACTACATATAATACACACATATAACCTCAAAAGCAGAGTTGGATAAAATTACCAACCATCACAGTGCAAAATAATGGTCCCAGTGTTAAATAAACAGCCTGGTTTCCCTCTGAGACTGTAGTATCTCTAATACACACAGACACACACATACAAACACACAGCTTGCTCAGTGTCAGGTCACTCTGCTGTCACAGAACCTGTTAACGTTATGTCATTATCTATCAATGCAGCACAATTTGCAACAAACATGTCCTTGAATAACAGAATCAGGTCAGTGCGCAGTGCAAATTTCCTCCAAAGATACCAGACCCTGAAGGCAGCATCAGTTAAAAGTTCAACACTTCATCCAATCAAAAATCATGGAGGAGTAAAGTCTGGAGCAAAATTAAATTTTGTCTTGTAAAACACTAGAAGAATATTAGGCTGATTGTAAAATCAACCGAGATAAGAATTGGTTGAATAATGTACAGATGGCTCCTTCAGAGGTTTCAATTTGTTGAGCAAGGTACAACACACCAGGACAAAGTGTTGTGATGAGACTTCTCTAAGTCTTGGTGTCCACATTTATGCAGTCCAGCACTGCACCAGTACCTGGTTCAACAGAGTGAGTGGCCCTGAGTACGTATGCATCAACCTGCTCCCCCAACAGCTGGGGAAACAGTCACAAAATGTTACTACCTGAACCTGAATGTACCTGAACATGAATTTGTCATTCATGAGTACAACTTTCAAACTAATATATTTTTGAATGAAGTACTACATTCTGTGACAGAAGCAGAGTCACAAGGAGACAGGTTGGTGTGGATGGTGGGTGTGCAAAACAACACGACTGTGACACAAGAGACTGGGGTTTGTATTCAGAGTACTGACTGTGGTTAGGTTTAGGAAACAAAAACACTTTGGTTAAAGTTATTAAGAGATGGTGGTTTTGGTTCAGTTTAAATCAACACGTTGTATCTGAAGTCACTGTGAACTTTTGTCTGTGTTAAACCAGACCATGGTCACTCACTAACCTTAACCAAGTGCTGTGTGTGCCTAAACATGACCGCAGATAAGTGTAATATTGCTGTAGTCACCACAAGTTGATATTTTACTGTCACAAAGGAAAAGGATGATTCCCGTCCATACAGGATGAAATGTTGTGAACATTTGATGAACTGCAAATCATGCTGAATGTCACAGAGAATAATGGTTAACTTGTGTTTATGTATACAAAATCAGTAGTGTACATTTTGTGACTATTTAACAAGCTGCATGAGACTGGATTGTGAATATGTACATCTACCACTTTGCATATAGCCATTCATTTCATTTCAACAGTATTTGCATTGGTCATCACTCTAAAATCGTCTGATAATGACCCTGAGAGCCAGACAGCAGTCTGAGACAGACAGACATTATCGTCAATAACATGTGGCTACAAGTGTTTTTGTCAACTTTTAGGACAGAATCAACAGAGAACCTTTAGAGAAAGTAAACCCCTGCACCCTTTCATTTATGACATTTTAAAGTATTTCAGACATGTCTAACCCAAATATTATGAGACAAGTGAAACAATGGCTAATTGAAAAATAAAATGGTACAGTGGTGCCTCAAAGACACCAATTCCTGAGTGGTAGAACTGGTTTCAGTTTGAATACTGTATGGCACCCTGAGGTGGAGAAACAAAGCTTTGATGAATAGCAACAGGCTACTAATACATGTGGGAAAGAGAGAGTGGACACATGCTACAGGGCTTTTACTCCTCAGACTTAATAGCAGAAGAACCAAATGCACTCTTATGTAAACAGCTGAACACCTGATGAGTTTCACTGCAATATGAAACCTCAACCAGAAGAGAGAGCAGTAGCACAAAACCTCTGAGCGTTCAAGAGCAGTTCATTTATTTGATACTGCAAGTGGAGAGATTAATGAAATTAGATAACAATCACAAGAAACAAAGGAACCCTTACTGCTGCACTTAAGTACTTTATATGAAAACACTTCTATGTCAGTTGCAAAAACTCACATTTAACAAGTCCCTGGTAACACTTTAACCCTGTGGAAATAATTGGGTTTTTTGTGTGTGTGTGTCTGGTGCTTCAGAAGCTCTCTTCAATTTCAGTTCCCACACTATAACACAAAAGTTGTAACCAACAGGCACTCAACCTGCCAACCAAGCTCAAAGCTGAATTTATAGTTGTATTCAAACCACAGCTCGAAAATAGCCCACCATGAGCAGGTTTCTGGCTGCTGTTTTTCCCCAATTCTGTATCCCCATTCCAAATTTCTCTTTAAACACATCTTATCTTCAGTGTTACGCAACATAGAGAAACAGGGCCCAGATAATGTAACAGTAATGTAGGTTTATGATAAGACCACCATTTATAATTATTTTTGATTTGTTTAGGCACATGGGGCTCTGGTAACAAACACACCATAGTGTGGATCTGGGGACAGAGTCTAAGAGCAGATTGTGTTGAATGATGTAAATCCCCTTGAGGTAAATTTCTGATTTGTGATATGGGCTTGTATCAATAAAACTGACTTGACATATTTGGTGAATTCATCAAAAATTGAACCAGAATCCAAAAGGTAAATTGATGTAAGCTGCAAACTTACACATAACACATTTTTTTATGATGTCGGTTTTCTCATCATCACTCATAAGCCTTCACCCACCATTAACAGCGCATATTAGACTGGAGACTGGATGGTTCTTGCTGAAATATGAGTCACTGTTAACCTCTGCCTCAAACGTTTTTATGTCATATTGTAAACTTTTCATCAAAGAACCAGGCATTTTCTAAGAGTGGATCCTCTCTGGTTCTAATGATTCAGTTTACTTCATGCAAATATTAATAGGGGTTTACGTGTGGAACCAGAGGCACTGGAAAATATTAGTTTATTATTATGATGATATTATTATTGCAATTTATCAAAAGAGCTGAATCAGAGCTGTTTAAACAATCCATTACCTACTACCTTCTCTGTAATCTGAAGGTTATCATTCAGCATTTTTCAAACAGAGGCTCCAGTCTGTAACAGCACTGTCACTTTGTCAGCCAAGGTCTTCAGTTACCTGCTATCCTTTACCAGAGGTTGACAGGGTGGGACGAGACAGGAGAGGGGAGCGTGCTGAGGAAAGTGATCCACCGCCACACTGTAACTACATGAATAAGAGAAGAGAGGAAAGCAGTGAATGAGCAGTTTCACTTTGCCATCAGTCAGTGGAGTGTAAAGTTATACCTGCAGGGCCCGTCCACTGACAGCTGAGGTGAAAGGACACGTCGGGTAAGTGTATACTGTACAACTTACTTTAAAACATTCAATCGTCTGTCCAAAAAACTGTCTGGCTCAGTTTGAGTACATAATGCCATAACAGTCGTGATTTTTAAACAAAACAGTTCATCAGAACTTACAGGGAAAAAAGGTATTTGTATCTGAAATTCCTGCTTCCACTCCAAGACAGAAAAGGAAAATATAATTTCATTTAAGGAATCTGAGTGTTGATAGAATCAATGACACATTTCCAAAAACAGTGTTCCTGTTACAGTGGATAAACCACAGACCTTACTGTGAACACTTTGTACAGGGACTTTTTCTTTGGCAGAAAGTTCTAGTTGTTCAGAGACATCTTGGGTCAGACTATTAAAGCCTGTGTCATGCATGGCACCAAGCTTTAAAGTCTGAATCTGGGAGTTGTTGTCATGAGTAAAGAAACAATTTATGTCTCCACAGAGGCAGTAAACAAGACATATGGCTCATATGTCTTGTTTACAGCTCCCCACACCACACTAGATGGCCTGTATTCCATTATGGCTGCAACTACATACTATCACACACCTTGATCAACTTAAAGCTTCACCTCTCAAGATCTTTTATATAAGCTTCTGTAAGTGCCCACATCCAGCTTTTCTTTCATTGGTCTTTCCTAAAAAATGACGCGTGTTCCCAGAGACACATTCAACTACAGCAACTACATCACCAAAGCTCTCAAAACTATTGTCCTAATCTAGACATATGAAACAAGTTTATGCTTTGTTGTTGTTGTTGTTGTTGTTAGCATTAATACAAACATCAGTGGGATTTTGAATTAGATTTTCTTACTTAGGAAGTTCTGGTTCCACTCTGGCTCTCCATGAACAATGAGTTGACTATGTGTAATGTGAAAGATGTCACTCATAGTGAAAATAAAAACCCACAGACGATTATCACCTGCAGCTCAACAGAATCTTTCAGCATCATTCAGCTCATTGTTCTCGATTTACAGCCCAAACTAGCAAAGTCAACAACTAGCAGATGAACACAGTGGAGCATTTAGCAGTTATAGAGATATTTTTCTTATGTGCTGGTGGACCTCAAACCAGAGCTAAAAGGAGAGCAAATATTGAATTTGTCAGCACAATGACTCACCATGTTTTCTATGAAGAGCTGCCAGGCAACAACCAGTATGTTAGCAAAAACATCTCAAACTCAAGAAACTAAAATACACAATGCAACTGGATTGGATAATAAATCTAAAAATCAAGTGGAAAACAGCCTAAACAGTAAGAATCAACTGTTCTGCTCCCTCATGTAAAATCTTCCTGTCTGTATTATTCCTGAACTTCTCTCTCTCTGCATTCCTCTGCCCTCTCCCTGCTGAGAACCAGATATTAAATTATTCGTTTAAATATTTTAAGTGACAGGATGAAGAGGTTATATCCACAAAGAGCTCTGCAGGGAAGTCACGTTTTAACTGGCTGTGTGTGTGTGTGAGAGAGAGACTGTGCAAGACAAACAGAGAGAGTGAATGTCAATGAGATTTTAGGTGTGCAGTTGTGTGAGACAGCCTCAGCGTGAATCTACATGTGTGTGTATCGCTGAGTCTGTATGTATATGTGTACTTTATGTATAAGCATAGGAAAATCAATGTACAGCCATTTTAAACCCGCGCTGTGATAGCTAATCTTTAGTGAATGTAAAGCCTGATTTAATCTTTGCAGTTTCTCTGCAGGGGACTGCAGATGAAAGTGTGGACTGAAGTGCTGGGGAGATGTTTCATGTTTGACTGCTCAAAAACTGTAGTTTTAAAGCAAAAGGTTTTACTTGAAATAATGTTGATTATTTTCTGAATTAACTGATTTGACCTTCCAACAGTCAGAAAGAAAAATCTGAGATGATGAACCCAAAACTGGAACTTGTTAATCATTTTAGGGAAAACAAGATAGAAAGTATTTGAATGAAAGGAAATTGTTTAATATATGCAAACACACAGGACCTAAAGGGTAACTCTGCTCTATATCTCTACCAGACTCCATTAATAGAGGCAGTCATTTTACCTCACAGAACACGGGAGTTGCTGCCTCACTTGGATAGTTAGTTTGTGTTATTGTGTACATTTATATGATGAAAGAAACTAGATGCTGTTGACACTTGCTTATGAAACAAGAAAAAAGGGTGAAGCGAAAGACACAGAAAAAAACAAGAGAACAAGAGCAGAGCAACAGTGAAGAACAGAGAGCCGTACATCAACACCCTGATTCACAGAGGAGAGATGTAGGTCACCTGTAACCAGACCACACGTCAGTCTGTTCGTGTTTGGTGGAGGGAGATACATAACCACACACAGAGGGAAACACACTGAGACGTGATGACTGTTCTGACCTACTAACCTGTTGAGACATTGATCATCACACTGCAGGGGGTTATGGGTTACTGAGGAAAGAGACAGATCTATAGCTTCAGCATTAAAATGTGATGACAGGCGCGTTTCTGTGGAGGTGCCCACTTCAAACACTCACTTGAATGTGGCTGCAAAGGGTGTAGTAATGACTAGGTGTTGTGCATGAGGTATCAGACTTTACACTGGATTAAGTTTCACAAGTGTTACGTCAATTGGTGCAGTGTGCTATATAACTGTACTTCGTGCTGGGCACGGGTTACAGATGTGACTTATTCTGAGCAAGTTAAAGTTTGTGTGTTATTTAGAATTTCTTCTGTTTAATTAGATGATGGTGGTTGTAGAAAGAAGGAGGCGGGGCACAGTTTATGTGAAAGAAACATATAGCACAGTCTTGGCCCGTTTTTTATTTGATAAAAGTGAAAATAAATCAGCTGAAATGAAGGCAACCGTAATTGTGACTGTGTTGTGATTTGGACTGTTTCATTTCAAATTTCTCGTTTAAAGTTTAAAAGATGGCACACAGACAGGCACACCACATTAATAGAAGTGAAAATTCTAAGCTGGACAAACTCAAAGGCTAAATCTATGTAATTAAGTTAAATTGACATTTAAAATTTTATTAGATGATTGCCTTGAAAATTTGAGGGTTTTGTTTTTTCATCTTTTACATTTACACAGTGTGTAGTAAGCTGGCCACCAACATAACTGGCCTGCGCTGTTTGTTTTGTCAGTGAGGATTTCAGTTATGCAGCCTAGAAAGCAGTAAATACAGCGGTTAGAGTTGTATAATAGAGAGCAGTCTCGTGCATAAAGCCAATTACAGACCCTAACCTAGACACTTTGTCAGCACCATTACACTGGAACCAAGACGGAAAATAAAAAAATCCTCCCAGAGGGAAGCCAAAGCCACCACAAGCGTGCAGAGCTGCTTACAGTCAGGACTGCTAAAGATAGACTACATACCAAAGAGAGACCCGAACCCACCTCATCATAACCCAGTCCAGACCAAAGCTCACATTAATGTCCTCATATCAATTTAAATCAAATCAAGCTGCTGCCGAGTATTTGCAACACAACGCGGGTCATAAACATCATAAGAATTGCAGCACAGACAAATACCAGCAAAACTGCAGTTCCAGACCGTTTCAGACCGCTTAAAATTCATTTTGACATATTGTAGTCGGCTCGGCTGCTTTGTCTGACATCTGACACCAGGGCTGAGAAAATAAATCACCTCCAGGCTAACGATACTGACAAGAACAACTTCTACTCCCGTTACTCCTCTGAATAAAATCAACTTCTGAGCAATAAATGTAAGGACTTGTCAGGATCAGTATTTGACATGCCTCTGTTTGTGTGCCAGCGTAGGACCAAACTCAAACCATCTTTTAGTCAATCGTTTGTTTGTCTTAGTGTTTGTGGTCACATTAGTTGTACAAAAACATCAGCAGCTTCCAAACCCCACCACTCACATTTCAGGTTTCTTTCCCACAGTGGAGCTTTACTGCCGTCTGGAGATAAAAACACGCCTGATCTGTTGATTTCCTGTTTACTCTGTATTTGATTGGTTTTGTATCAGCGGGGGAAAAATATGACTGTTCCAAACCACAATCCACACACCCATCCAAATTCCTTTTTCACATGCAAGCTGCCGTTTGGTCACTGATTTGTTTGCGGTTGGATGAATCCTGCTTTGACAGAGAGAAAATTCCAACTATAATATAGAGTGCTCAAAACTAAACTCAATCTGACAAGATGCCAAACTCAGCTACCTGTTTTTCCCTTCTTGCTCATAATAACCACCACATGTTACCTGATGGTACCCACACCCACAGAGCTTGTATCTTTGCCAAGGCTGCACAGTTTTCTTAAGTTTATTCCTAAAGTGATGGATTTAAATAAATAAATAAATAAATAAAAACTTAAATCTGCATCTGGATCTCTATCAGCGATAGACAATAAAAATAAAAAAATTTCAAAGCTGAGCACTCAAAATCACTTGTTGCTTTCTCGGCATTATGCTTCCTCCAAAACTTATTTGCTGTGAAAATTAGTCACATATAAGCATAATTTATATCCTGACAATACCTGTTCTGACAGTACAATTTTTTATTCTGCAACTCTGAGTGAATAAATCACATAATTTACATGTTAGCAACAGATACTGTATGCTGCAGAAATTCAAGATGTTGGATTAATGAAGTGTTTTAGTCAGAGAAGTCTAACAGTAGTGAGTCTTGTCCAAGTGGCTAAATATGACTGGGGTTCTCTTTCCTGTGTTCCCTCTGTTCTTTGCTCTGCTCACTGGTCAAAACATTTGTTCAGAGTGGGCTGTTAAAAGATGGACTGGGGCTTTAAACTCAAGCCAACCATCGGTCTGTGCTAATTGTTTGTGCTGTAGCTGGATAAGTTCTCAGTGAACATATGATGCCTGCCAGTAATTCAAGTAAACAAATGCCTGAGGCGACTCAAGAGCTCATTATGGCTTCTGTTATGTACTAGAAAATTCCTCAGCTCATTAGCTTTCCCGGCATTTCTTTAAATATTTTGTTACACATTTGTTGTTTGCTTCTCATTCTTGTGTAAATGAGTTTGTGATGTCCAGTACATATTTGATAGTGTCGATTAAAGAGGATGTTGAAAGCAGGGTAGAAAGTCAGTAGAAAAAACTGATTGGAAAAGTCAAGTCAGTTTTGTTCACGAAACACAGGAGTTACTGCTGAGGTGGGAGTTGAGGTAATCTGTGGAGCACAACACTGAAACAAGATTAAATTTTCATGCACTCATTCTCCCCCAGCATAAATACATCACAGTACCACTCTCTGCAGCATACAGCCTGTTTCTTGGCAATCTCTGCTCTGCCGAGGTGTTCAGGGGTGGACACAATAACAGGAGGCTTGGAGGATATATGTGCAGTTGGTGTACCCTATGCAGACAAGTCAGCAAACTGGAGGGTACGCAGACTTTCTGCACAGAGCCTTCCGCACACTTTCTGATGACAAAATTTATATCACGCCAACCCTTGCATACTCTGCGAAAAGTATAACCTTAGATTTAACTCCCTTCAGAGTGGATAAATAAGAACAACACATCAATATAATGCAGACCAAATCAAAATCATGCAAAAAAATATGGTGCAAAGACCACTTGGCAGAATTTTATGAACTCATTCTGATGCCAGCTATATTACTAACTTGTATCTACAACTAAGAACAGACAAGACATAAGAACCCACAGTTATTCCATCCTGTATCAACACAGACAACAAACCATTGCATGGTTCTTTTGTGATTTAATGGGAGAAAAATCCTCAGTAATGTCTTTACTAGACTGATCCATGAATTTCAGAGATTTATCAGCCTGGCTTCAAACCTCTGAATCAGTGCCCATACCTCATCTCCCTGACAGCTGTTTTCCCAGGATGGAGACCAAACTTCACAAACTAAACTCCACAAGATATTTTTGAGGATTCCTCACTTTCTTTTTATAGGACAGTGACTAATTTCTCAGAGGTTTATAATCAACAGTAAGAAGAGGGCCACAGGTGGACGATCAGCCAGAGATGACATCTTGTTTAGAAGCGATGACATGACTCAGTCACACAAGCTTCATAAAGCTAACAGCAAACTATATTGGCAGCCACTGAGTGAACACAGAGGCAGTTAATGGGGACGGTTGGACAGTAAACATATCACAGAGGTGTCACAGACACACAACTCTCTCCCCGTCTTCAAAGTCTGGACTCAGCAACTGGCTGCTAAGATAGTGAAAGGGTTGATGATGGAGGGGAACTCCAGACTCATACAGGTGGATACATTTACTTTTAACTCTGATGATCCAAGTTCAATTTCCATGTGTTCAACTGATTTTAAAACTTCTGGCTTAGGTTTTTCTTGCACAGTTGTGAGCAGCATTATAATTCAGCTTAGTCATCTGTTACATGACAATCGTGGGAAAAAGACACAAAGTGATTTTATATAAATAGAAGAAAGTTGACTTGAGGAAGAGAACACGCCCCGATCACTGAAATCTGATTTGAGTAACCGGTTAGAATTTCCTAACAAAGAACAGGCCACAGTGTGCATCACTAGTATTCGTTCAACACAGTTATGAACATTGTCGTCATTCCCTGAGGTTCAATTGTCATTAAATTATGCTAAATTATGGTTAATGATTTCTTAAAGTTTTGAAAGATAACTTCTCCTTGTTTTGGTTTTAAACACAACTCACTGGTGTTGCATCTCATCAAAATGCACCGTTTTCAAAGATGTTGTACTGTGATCAAACTTTGAGAACCAAATGGCATCTGCTTTTTTCCCACAGCAGTTTTGAACAAAGTCTTATCCCAGAACTATAGCTGGCAGGAAAACAGGAGCAGAGAGAGTTTAGGAAGCAGCTAAGTGGTAACATACACTTACCAACCACAAGATCAGAACCACTGACAGTGAGTGACACTGGTCATCTTGTAACAATGCAATGCTCTGTGGGGAAACCTTGGGTCTTGGCATTCATCTGGACGCTACTTTGACACCTATCACCCAACTAAACATTATTGAGGATCAAGCATGCACTACTCTGCGGCCTCACCCAGCAGAACATTAAGCCTGCCACACCTCAAAAACGGCTCATCTCGAGAAACACAACAAAGAGCCCGAAGGCATTGACTTGCTCTCCAAACTCTTCAGATCCCAGTCTGATCCAGAATCTGTTGGATGTCTCAGAACAAGCCAGATCCATAGAGGCCCCACCACACGACCCACAAGACCCAAAGGACGCGCTGCCAATGTCCCAGTGCCAGACACCAAAGGACACCCCGAGAGGTCCTGCGTCCATGTCCCAACAGGTCAAAGCTTTACAGAAAGCAAATGCAATAGAGTGCTACTTTTCTTGGAGCATTGGCAAACATTGACACTGGGAAATAAGGCAATGGGTATATTTTAACACAGTAGTGCTGGAGTGTGGGCTTATTAACGTAGAAAACAAATGGGAAATATGATTCTTCACCTCCTGACTGAGCGTTAGATGAGACCACAGTGAAACAGCTAGCCTGGCCTCCCCTGAAAGTAGCAAAATCCCCCACCTCTAAAGCTCACAGCTGAATTCACTGTTTCTCATTCGTCTCTCTAGGCTGATAATCCAAGAACAAATTTCTTGCAAAGCCACTGCCGGTTATTTGCATCAGGTATGTGTAAATGAGATTAATCCTGATACTAAAGTCTGGAAGACGGGGCTCAGCCAAATCAGGTGGTTGCAAATTTTGTCTAATATTTGCCCGGGATGGTCAAGTGTTTTTGCGTAGAGGGAAATAAATGCACAGGTTCAGGATGTCACTGAAGAAATGGGCCACCAAGCAGTGTCCATCTGTCTCTATCCATCTATCGACCTAATTGTCTCAGACTTTTCTGTCAGGTCCCTTTTTTCAGATTTTTTTAATGAGCACACCCCCCTCATTCCTGGCATCCATAAATCTGTCACTCACCTTCCCTTTTTTCCTTTCATTCTTTCTTGATTCCTATAGCCCCCCCTCCCCAACTCCTTTCTGTCCTCCTTTCCCATTTTTGTCACCATCACCTCATCTCCCTGTCTTCACCTTGCTTTTGACTCTATTCTTCCTCCTCTTCTCTGCCTTTCTCTCTCTCTTGCCTTCACCTCATTAATTTTCTCCACCCACACCTCTTTTCCTCCTCATCATTCTTTCTCCTCCTTCTTCTTATATGCACCTTTCATTTTCATATCCCTCATCTCTCTCTCTTCTCATATTCCTTCCTCCTTTAATTACTTAATTTCTTCCTTCATCATATCAGTGTCTCTTGTGTCTCTCCCTCTTTCTTTACCTCCCTTTCTGTCCTCTCTAGTTATAATCCATCATCACTAATGGCACATAAGCTCATATATGCAAGTGAAGAATATGTGCACATTAACCTGAGGCCAATAAATTCATGTTAATATAGACTGTAAGAGCAATAAAAGGGAGGCACAGAGAGGGATTTTGAGGTCATGGAGGAAAGGAGGATGTAGAGAAGGAAAGGTAGAGGTAAAAACCAGAAAAAAAAAAGATATCCGCACACTCTTTCATTACTTTCTTCCCTCCCTGACTCTCTGTCTCCCTCTCTCCTCCTTCCCATGCTCTGTGTATGTTCTCCTCCTCCTCCTCCTGGTCTGTGGTGAACCACATGGTTAACTGCGGTCCAAGCCTTTACGCCTGTTTCTCGTAGACCTTGTGGCGGCACAATGACACACTGGGCGGCCGGTTGCCACAAAGCTCCACAGTCAAAATAGCTCCATCAACCAGCAGCTGAAACTCCAGAAGATTCTGTGACCACTTCAGGTTTGAGTTAATCAGACAATTTAAGAAGAAAACAAACCCATGCCCATAGAGCTGAGTGGTTGATTCCCTGAGGGCCAAAACATAATCCTGTTTAAGATTAAATTCCATCAAAAGTTTCCGCTTTTTTCCACTGCATCACAAGTAGAGAAATCTGATTAGAAACAAATAATACAGCTGTAAATAAATATGAGCATATAATTTTGAACATAGACTTGATTGAGAGTCAAACTCTGTCCACCTGACTGAGACAAGCCTTGGCACACAATGTCATGTGGTAACTCTCCAGAAACACTTTATATATGTTGAGATTACATGGTTGAATGTGGGAATCATTTAATTCTCCTCTACAGTACCAGCTGTGCATTAAACATCCACAGGTGCTGAAGAAGCAAATGGTGTTAATGCAGCTGATCTGATATTCGCCATATATAAAAACACTACTGTCCACTTTTGCTGTGGTGGTGATACAGGATCATCCAGTCACTATGCCAACCCCAGAGGTTTAACTACCACATATGCAGGTCCACATACACAGGCCCTCCTTTATTAGTTCATTTTATCTTGCCATTCAGAGGAGCAAATCACTTGCACTGATTCTACAGTATAGACACGTAAGCAATAAGTATTTATGACATATTATATGATTCTTCATTTATTTAAAGGAAACACTAGAAGGATGCATTTTAGCATTTTGCATTTAGAAAGTTTAACTTGATCACATATGTGAATATATCTTTTATTTGATGAAACATTCACCAGACCCTATGAATCATCTTCCTCAGAAGGAAAAATCCACTGAGAATTGGTCAACTTATTCCGCCTAACATTTCTGGCTTGAATTCACATTTCTAAGCTATTTTTAAGCAACACTGGCCGTCTTCCGTGCAGTTACCGTAAATCTCGTGACACATCCATGTTTTTGCCTGATGCACATTGTCTTAATTGACCAAAATCAAGTCAATTATGGTCAATTTAGAAAAAGCGCAACGGCCATGAAATTACTGTGTCTTTGTGGTGATGGCTGGTGGACCAAAAATGGTAAATAAGTTTTTTCAGTTTGATCAAATATGTGAACTACTTCAAAACCTCCAGCTGTATGTGTAAACAAATTTAGTGTCAACACAGTACAAACTATTACCAACTTACAAATAAAAAGAATTAGAAGTGTTTTGCCTCAAGTACTTTAGCTCAAACCCAAGCAGCACATGATGTGAACTGCTGTCAGCTGCAGGGCCTGTAGTACTGCAGACGCTGTTGGAAACTATTGGATTTACAGCAGTTTATATGAGGTAAAACTACATTAAATGAAAATTTCAGCCTTTGTTTGTCTGCCAAGGAATTTATTTTTTGGTAAAAATCTGATGTTTTTGCGTGCTTCACCTTCTTTAGTGGGTTTGCTTGGTTAGTTTGTGCCTACATTGTGTGGTCTCTTGCTGCTGGGAACTATTCAGATGGATCAACATACACACAAATCATCTGGATTTTCATATTTTGAATTTCATTTTAACAACTTTGGAAAATTTGGTTTTTACCTCAGAACCCAAAGGGGGCGCAGACTAGTGAATGTGGAAAAAGTGAGTGAAGAGCCACAATCCTATAAAATGAACAAACTGTTTTTATCATACAATTATCATGTCTCGACCACTGCCTGCCCATTTATTCTCCAATTTACAGCGAGTTCTCTTGTCTGGTAAATATGTCTCAAATTTCAAATTTCCCTTCGTGGGAAAGTGGAAGTGAAGGTGCTTCTTAAAGTTGACCTTTCTCAGTGTATTTTCATATTATTGGGAGTTCACTACTCTGCTCCACAGATTTATTTAATGTAATGACATGATTACAGATTGCTATTGCTGTTGACTGTAGATGAGCTGAACCTCAGGCTGAGTTTCATGGGGATTTTGCATCAAGGACCTAGGCCTGGACCTGAGAACATTTTGTTTTAAACTCAAGCACAGTTCATTGATGCTCAGACATGATATGAAGCAATCATATCTAATATGGACACACCCTAAATTTCTTTTCTGGTTGCAGTGTTTTGGGTAACTTACATTTGGGGTTCATAAGCACCTCTTTAGCATGTTAATGTTTCTCACTCAACAAGCCTGCATTCAGATTCTGCACTTAAAGATAATCGTACAGTTTCATTTAAGCATCTCCTAGGTCTCTGAGAATGTATCATCACCAGCAACATCCCAAAAAAATTTTTTTTAATTTATCTAATGGTCATCTCAAAATATGCAACATTTCAGACAGGAAGTACAGGATGTATTTATCCCTGCTGTCTTCCCCCTCAGCTCATTAAAGCCCGTCAGTTGTGCGGATGAGCTTTCGTCTCTCCTGAGGCTACAGTACCAGCTGTGCATTAAACCTCCACAGGTGCTGAAGAAGCAAATGGTGAAAATGCAGCTGATTTGATGCAGATGTTCACTATATAACTGCTATCCTCCACTGTTTTTCTTTTGTTGTGTTGGTGACAGAGGCACACACTAACTAACTCACACATTTCACCTTTTTTTTTTTTTTTTTTTGCCAGTATTTCAGGGAAGCGGCCCTCATCGGAGCACCTTATATGACTTTGGTTTTGAGCACCATCAACAAATATACTGGGAAGGTGCATCCTTTCAAAGATTTAACTACTGATGAAAAAACCTTCTCTAAACTTCTAATATGTTTGAATAAATAAAAATAATCTAAAGGACAATAAAGCTAATCTGACCAAAAGAAAGGACAATAAGATAAGAAAGGACCACTGGTGGCCCCTCTAGAACGCCTCAGATCACAAGTGGTTTAAAGGACCAGTGTGTAGGATTTAGGATGATCTATTAACAGAATGGAATATAATATGAATCATTGTGTGCTCATAACCTTTAAGTGAGTCCTCCATCTTTGCATATGGAACAGGTCCACCATGTTTCTATAGTAGCCCAGAACAGTTAAACCAAACATTGGCTCTAGAGAGGGCCTTTAGAGATTTTACTACACCTGGCAGGTTCTCCTACATGTATGGAAAAGGAGGGGTGAGGGGACGGTATTCAGTTGGTAATCAAGCAGCAATCTGCAACCTTACCACTAGATGCTACTAAATCCCACACACTGGTCCTTTAAACACATCTTAAATCCTAAACCAGAGCTAACCTAATGACACCGCAACAGCCCCAGCATGTAGACTATGTCCTCCCTACTTCTCATTTTAATTTCCAAACTGTTGTATATTGTAGCTCACACACAACAAGTTCTGGCATTTTAAAAGGTCCATCCTCATGTGGGTGGTGCCAGCCAGGACCAACCATGAGTCACGAGCCCCTAAAAACATGTTTTTTATTTTTCCATGCTGAAATAACTCCTGTTCACTGGTCCCTGATAATTAAAGCATTCGTGACATTATCCCATGCATTGTCCTGTAACAGACTGTAACAAAACCCCTTTCGGAGTCAGACAAAGGGTTTGCTGAGAAGCCAGCAGCGCGAAGCTAACTCCTCCAGACATGTACAATATTGTTGCCGTGGTCATAACAAGTCCGGAGCTGTGTATATTAACAAGTTCAGACATGCTAAGTGCACCACATGCTGCTGCCTCACTGTGTGTGTCTGACTGTTGTTGTTGTGTGAAAAGCTTATAACGGCGCTTGTGGTTATCTTGATGTTAATAAAATTCACAAACCCATCAAATGATGCCTTGAAGCTGTAAACAAGGTTATAATTTGTGATCTAGGAGTTAAAAGGTTTTTAGCTGACGGTAATGACAGGCAGAGGAAAACGCAACCAGGCAGGTGAAAGAGAAATGAATGCTCAGGACACCAACTGCCTTTGCAGATGATGATGTGTACCATATAACTGCCACATTACTGGTTTCATGGCCAGTGAGCTGTTAAAAAACATTTTGTCTTCCTTCTAGATTCTATTTTCTCTCTCTCTCTCCTTTATTTCTTTTTTAAATGCACTCACATTTTTAAAACCCCTGCCCAGACAGGATTAGTATTTCTGGGTCATTACCTTTTTTTTTTTTTTTTTTTTTTTTTTTTTGCTTTGCTCTTAAGAGATTTCAGTGAAATGTTCCCACAGAGTAATGGTCAAAATCTATTCTCTAATTTACTGAGAATGTTCAAATCAAAGCACTACATGACACACTCACATTCATATCAGTTTACACAGCTAGCAGGGGCTTCAGTATCTTGCAAGGATTCTTTGTCATGCAGACTGGAGGAGCTGGGGATAGAACCACCAACTCTCTGGTTAATGGAACCACATGGTTATGTTAACTCCAATATATCATGGACATAGCATTAGCCCATCTGTGATTGGAGCACATCTGTTAAACCATGTTGTGATTCAAATCAGTGAGTGACATACAGGATGCTGTGGTTACAGGAAGCACCTCCTAATTTTGCCAAGTGAATCTAAAACAACCCATCAGAGCATTTCATCAATTAGTAGTTCTACGCCAGCAGAAAATGTGCCACAGATAAACAGTTAAAAAACACGGCTGAGAAGTAAATAACCAACTCTCCAACAGATAGATAGACGACATTCAAGAGCAGGTGGTTGTTTCCATGCCACAAAGACAAGATAGAAGAGAATGGTCCATCTGGTATCTGTACTCAAATTACAATACAAAGGAATAGAAGAGATTATGCTACATAACCATAATCAGTACAAAAGATTTGAAGTACAAGTACAAAAACCAAAGTCAGCAGCACACGATAAGATCAGTGAATTGTTCTGTGATTTTTCTGTTTATGTTTATGTTATGAGTCCTCTGACCTGGCTCGACATGTTTTGTGTTCAGCTAATTCTCTGATGATCCTCTGTGATAGCACAGGGTGATGTTGCTAAGAAATTAGTGATGTAACTACAGAGCATCTCCGGCCTGGTAGCGTGTCTGTGTTTCTGCGTTCATGTTTTGCCACGTGTGCCTGCTCTTCCTTCCATGTGACCTTCTGTCTTTTTTAATATCTCTGAGGCCTATTTCTCTGCTTGCCTGCCTCAGTGACCTCATCATACCTCCTGTCCATGGACGCAGGTGACTGAAACCATACACACACACCTGGGTCCACGTGTGTATAGTGTGATGTAACTAAAAGGAGAGCATAGATTGTGTGGTATATGAACAGGTATACCATCATTAAAGCAGTAACTGAATACACAAGTATATAATCTGAACAGAAATGGTTTGCCTAAAAGATTTACCAGATTTAAGCTAAATGTTTAGGGTTTAATCTCAGATTTGATTACATTGATCTTTCCATTGCAGTCATTCTGTTGACACTTTTGCTCGTCTGTTCACTAACGGGGTGACGTCAGAGCTATCAGAGATTATTCTCATTGCCTCTTTATAATTACAGCTAGAATGTCGTTAAAGGTGTTTGTTTCCACTTGATGGTTCATATTCATTGTACATTATGACGTGAATATACCAAGTTCCACTCTGTGACTCCCTGTTGCCTCAAGCTGAAAACTAATGGACATCAACATGCACTAATGATTAACAATGAATGGAGTTATTTAAAAAGACATAACTTACCCAGGAGTTATTATTCTCCCTGAGGCTCTTGTCTGAGTGTTTGGCTCATGCAGCATGAGCTGCTCCAGTCACAGAGAGACCCTTCCTCACACTGAGGAGCAGCCAAGAACTTCAAACTCCCAATGCTAGCTAACTAGGCCATGGTCAGCCTCACTCTACTGTGCTAAAACTATCTTTACCCAGAATCCACATAAGGTTTGAGAGAAACACCCACCATCCAGAACTTGGCTGGGCAACCAGAGACTGGGTGACACAGGTGTAATCATTTTCTCTAATGAGCCTCTACTCAGCTCGTGAGGTTAAGCCTTTGAATCAACCAATCAAATTGGGGTTAATAAAGTGGAGTGCAAGTCTGCCCTAAAGGACCATTCCGCTGTCAAGTTTTAGCTCCTTAACTATGAATTAAGTTTAATTTGTGTAACTTTTATACTGCAATCAAATCACAATGACTGAGTCGGTCTGCCAGGAGTTGCCAGGCCAGCTATCCTAACATAAGACACTACTGCTCATTACACCAACCGGTGCCAATAAATGACAGAGAGGAGACACACACCAGAGAGAGAGCTGGTAAAGAGACTGACATGGTCAATAAAAGTTGATGGATTTGTTGACAGTGCACCAGTCCACCGATTCGGTGGCCCACAGGGATGTGTCCTCATCCGCCTGGATGGCCAGTCCAATTATGCATCCAGAGACCTGTGTGTGGTTCGGTTTAGATTAAATGTCAACGAAGTAAACATGTCCTGTCTTGTGCTTCAAGTCACCTTTGACTCTTAAATATTTAACCAAGACCATGATCTTTCCTGAATCTTAACCAAGTGTTGTTGCTGTGAGCAGATATTATAGGGAAAAAACTGACATTGTCAGTGAATGTTCTGCAGGTATGTTCAGTATGAGCTATCATCAGTTTGGCAGATAGCGGTTAGTGCTGAATCACATCCTCCTCCCATAGAAAACAACGTGAGACTGAATAATACAGTGCTAACAAAATGATCATTCAGTCTGAATTATCAGGTTAAGATAAGAAACACCTAAGATATGTATATAGAAGAATATATTCATGAAACTGTTCTTATGGCCTCAGACTGGTGAAAACAGGAACCCTCATGCAGAATACATATAAATCATAACTTCAGCAGTACACTTACATACACTCACATAAGTTCAGGGCATGACTGAGGCATTTTTAGAACATTTGGTCTCCCATGAGTCATTGCTGCCCCTCAGCTGAATGAGAGCACATCTCAGTGATTACATCAAAATAAACACACTCACACGGCCATATGAAGTCACGTTATGGAGGCACATGTAAAACAGAGACTGACTCATAACCTCAGTCACATTAACAACCTGAAAACACTTCTGATGCTCCACAAAATGTCAAGGTTTTTTACATCGGGTTTTACATTGGGAAATGTAAAGGGATGCGTAGTGAGGACTGTGGATGTACTGGGCCACTGCCAGCATGAATATGTGGAATCTCATGAATATAAGGCGCGATGGTGATGTACAACTTACAGGTCAACTAAAATTGGACCAGAGAGTTAAATCATCATAGGAAGAGATGTTACTCTATATGTTTTACACTGTGGTGACTAAGAGTAGAAGGTTTAACAAACAGAAACTACAAAAAACTCCATTTGATGGGTGAAACTCAGAGGAGTAAACAATATAAAAATGAGGCTGCTGTGTCCTCTGTGTCCCGCTGACTGTGCCAGTAGTCAATTTCAGAGGAATTCAGACTCATTAGCCTCTGAAGCCTTCATTACTGCACAATAACAGAGAAGAGAAGCAGCGGTGGCAGTAGCTTAAGAGAAGCTGGCGTCTGACCAAAAGGTTGTTGGTTGAAATCCTGAGGCTTGCAGGGGAAATCTGTTCGGGGAAGAGGAAACATCAAATGTCTTTTATTTCCATCAATAACTACAGACGTGCTGACAGAAGTGTAGACATGTGAGTCCCAGCAGCTTCAGTGGAGCTGCTGCAGAAGACTGTGGTCGCACTGGGCAGCTCCCAGGTATGAATGTCTGGAGTCACCACAAAAGCCCCTCTTTGGTTCTGAATAAGTCTCTCATAATGTTGCGAAATGAGCAAGAACTCAGATTACAAGATGTGGGCACAAAATTTATACGAGGATTTTATTTCTCATATGATTATATAACACTGTATATAATACTCCTCATTCCTCTGTCATGGAAAGATTATGTGACAAAACCTCAAATTGCACACCCTGTTTTCACATGTTTGTTACATGAAAAGGTTAGCTAACAGTCTGGTTTTGGCAATAGCCAAACTGTTTTGGCTACGTCTGAACACAGTTTTGGACAGTGGTTAATTTCAGTGTTTGTAGCGTGCGGCCAGGGATGAGAAGAGTGTAGAAAACACAAGAAACACATGCAAGAAATACTGTTATAGAGAATCTGGATTACATAATGACCAAATTACTCAGGACAAACATGGCTTTATTTTGTATTATTTTCACATAAACTTTAAGACAAAGTGGCACCTCTAAATCACATACATAAACACACACACACACACACACACACACACACACACAGAGCAGTGCCTGGGTCTCTGCTCTTCAGCTCAGCAGGCAGATCTGCACTGGCATCATAAAACGGTTGTGGCATCTTGGTATTTTCTGGCCGTCTGTCCTGCTTTCTTGTATAACAGATCCCTCTGGGCTGTTATTTTCAACCTCTACAATGGGTCACTTGTTGAAGACAGAGGACACAGGGCATTGATTTGGTTTTTTGCATAATAATTTCAATTCTTGGCTTTGCATCTTATTCAAATTGCAGACAAATAAGTTGGCAGTGTGGATGCTGCTGTCTCTTTGTGTACTTTCTGTTTATGCTGTAAATACTGGGCAGCCATCACCAGCTCAACAGTAAATAAGAGAGAAGTTCTGGCTTCCAACGGGCTATTACCACATAAACACTGATACTGCTGGATCACAATGTCCAACACATAAAGCATTCAAGGGAACACCCACAAAAACCATGTGTTTTTCCCCTGAATCTTAACCTTGTTGGGTAAAAACAAACAAACAAGTAGTATACATATAAATAATAAAAATAAAAAAAAATATATAATATACATGAGAATATCAACCAAACTGTGGTTTCCACTGAATTCAATATTTCTATTAACCTGGAATCATTTTTTTCCTCAGTGTTATCTCTTGTTTGAATTCCAGAAACGTGCAGATGTGTGTTCAAAGCTTGAGCTTTGGTCCTGGAACACTGGATCTCAATGGACAGGAAAACTATTTTGTCTGACCTGCAGACCGCACATACAGACCAGCATCAATACACTGCCTGTAGAGGTGTGTTCAGTTTCCTAGTTTCCTAGTGCTGTCTCACGTAGGCTTTAGGAAGTAAAGGTGAGTTGACTGGGCAGTTTTGGTGATGAATGGACGGGATAATGAGATCAGATTGGCATCTCGTGTTAAATCGTGGTGAGGTGTCTTAACTTGAATGTCTCAGATGTCAAGATCCTGTCTGATTACTGGTTTTTTCCACTGAATAAAATTTCCTGGTGGTAAATTCAATGCAGTATATTGCAGTAACTCACAATGATGCTCAAATTCTCTGTAAACTGTCTGACTTCGGGGTAGGCAGTGCTTTAAATCCCCAAAAAGCAACACCATTATTGGTCCCACAGACGGGTGCAGCCCTGAAAATGGAACACATCCAGGGGACAGATCTATTTCCACACAAAAACTGGTATTTATAAAAGCATGTGAGCTGAGAATACACACCTCATGCATACTTCATACCAGGTGTACAGAAAGTTTGCTAAAGCCAGCCTGGGAGATTTGGAAATGAAAACTAAGGTAAGAGACAGGATCTGAACATATTATTTTTCAAGTCTCTTCAGATGTCACTGATTATCTTTCTGATACTGATGATTTATTGATAATAATACTGATTGGAGGTGGTGTCCTTGGGGTGAAGGTTTTGACCATGAACTGTAGTAGTAAGCGAGGAAATTTTGTTGCATGTCATCGCCCATCTTTCTCTGCAAAAACAATGCCCAAAAATGACATTAAAAATAAATAATGATGATTGAATTATCACCATCAGCTATGGTTTACATGTGATCATGTCATGATATATATAATAGATTTAGAGTTATTTTACTATCTTCTTTAATCATAGGTCAGTGCAATGCCTCATTGTTACAGATAAAATGATGCCCCTAATGTCCCCTTTATTTCAGCCCATGTGTTTCATGTGGTTGTTTCAGCAAGGTCAGTAAGAAGCTATTGATGACAAACAGTGTGCAGCCTGGTGGTTCCTGTGGCGTGCTGTGCTTCTGCTGCTGTCTGATTTACAGCTCTCTGAGGTATTTCTAAGACCTCAGAGACAGAGACAGAAATCTCAGCTGGGTCCAAACTCATCAACCAATAAACAGAAAGAAAAACTTTTTGTATTTGGAGTGTTGGTGTGATTGTAGATGAAGAAATAAGAGCAGCATTTTGTTGTTTCTAAAGGAAAGACTAAATTTGAATTACTGCTTCCATTTAGTACCTTTTAGAGCCACCAGCTCTTTATGTTTGTGTGAATGCATGAATGGCAGGATATCTCTGCTTTGAAGGGACTTACCTTGGACCACGGTTGGACCTATGTGCAAAACTGCAAAAAATAGAAGTTCAGCTGCAACTGTGGACATCAAACACAACAACAACACATTCATGTCATGTCAGAAAGTTCAAATCAAAGCACAACAGAGTCTATATGTACTGTATCTGTAGCTGTTTCTGCTTGTACATGCACATATAACAAATACACACACACACACACACCATGACCACCAACAAAGCAGGCTACGTGTGCAATGTACAGTATAAAGAAAGAGGTAATGAGATCACGTGTGTGTTCTGCCAAGCAGCCGTGACATGATGTTATGTAACACTAACACACACACACACACACACACACACACACACACACACACACATACAACTTAACTCAACGACATGTAGAAAGGCTCAGGGGAATGGGTGAGAAATATAACCTGGTGAGGAACTCCTTCCCTCTCTACAGTAACACTCAGAGCATATTGTTAAATTCAGTAGAGGTTTAAAATGAACACTGCAACAACTTAAAAGAGCACACACACACACACACACACACACACACACACACACTGTACCAGTGGCAGCTACATTTGCTTAGTTCTTTATCATCAAGCTGTGTGTTACTGTCACTTAAAGCAACACAATGTAACTTTGCTTAGCAACAGTGCCATTCCTTTGGGCTCTGAGTCTGAGTGGTTAAGAGTTTTTCACGTACAGAAAACAAAGCCTATGAGTCTCTTGCTGAGATCTGACAGTGTAGTCCCATTCACTGAACTGAAACATAGCGAAACACAGCTGTTGCCACGGATCATGTTTGTTGTAACAAACACACCAAACTCTGTTTTTAATTCTTGATATTTTCAAGCTTTCCTCACTGAAATGGACTCTGGTTTATGATGACTTCTTTTCACTTTTCAAGTGGTCTACATTTCAGCATTACTATTGAACTTGCTTGGCCTGATTCCAGCAGTTTAAGCTGCTGACTACCACTCAGAGAGGAACTTTTCACGGGAGGCTGTACCTGCTCACTGAATTTACATAGTGCAAGAAGAGGTGTTCAGGGTGCAGAGTGTTAATGACAGTGTACCATCAAAATGATCCTGAAGCTGTTATTTTAAGGTGTCATGGTTACATAATGTTGCTTAAACAAACAGTTGTTGGAGTTACCGCTGCATTTGAGGACACAAATAGGATTTTGATCTCAGTTCAAATATTGATGTTAAAATTCCACAGAAAAAATGATGACATTTTTAGTGCAAATTTCACAGAGGAGCAGCTGGCTGCAGCCCTAGAAACCCATAACAGTTGAGTAATAGCTTAAACACACAAACACTAGTTTTGTTACACTGCTCAGTGTTAAATACAGAAATAGGCAGCAGACAGTGGGAGGTCGGTGATATTTCTGACACCTCCATGAGAGGAGAAGCACTGTGTGTGTGTGTGTGTGTGTGTGTGTGTGTGTGTGAGAGAGAGTTTATTTTATTCATTCAAGGACACGTAGCTTCAAGCATTGATTTGGTTTATTTTTGTGCATGTAGGTCACATGCCTGCCTCAATGGCAGGTTTAGTGTACATGTCTGTGTATAGTTTGTGCTTATGTGTGCAACGTGTCCTTCTGTCTGCAGTTATTCCTGTCCACAATGCTTCACCATGTGACAAACCTACACTGTGGGTCTCTTTCCAGTCCTCTTATCAACACTGCGTCTATGGTCATCTACCTCCAGGTAGTCCACTAACAAAAAACAAAAACAAAGTTTTGACCTTGCTGTGAAAGTTTTACACCTTGTCTACAGCTCTGTGAAAACATCACATCAGAGGCAGCTGCAATCAAGCTCCTGTCATTTTTAAATCAACAATGAATCAAATGAAAAGGTGTGATATAGAAACGATCATGCAGAGTGACAAACTCACAGAGCCTTATCACACAACTAAGAGATTTTCTAGACTCTTTTAGCTCATTGTTTCAGTTTTATGGTGCATTTGCTGTTTTATTTCAGGGAACAGGCTGTGATAAACCAACTGTGTACTGACTGCCCAAACAGTAGGCAAAATAGCTGCAGAACCAGGGCTGAAAGTAGAGTGAATATTGGCTTTACAACCATCCAGGTGGCTGGCAATAGGGAGAATGGTGCATTCCACTCCACACCATACTGTTTTGCTCTGTGTTACTTTGGTGAGCAGGTATGATCTCCCTCTAGCCAGTAAACTTTGGAACTATCAGGAAGAGTGAAACTGCTCTAAGGTGTGTCTAGAGGTGTGACTGGACAAGGTGGCAACAGGTTCCATGGTGTAATGGTTAGCACTCTGGACTTTGAATCCAGTGATCCGAGTTCAAATCTCGGTGGAACCTTCCACATTTCTGCTTTCTCACCTTTGACCCCAATGTTTATAAGGAAATTATTATCTAAACACACACACAAAATATGGCTATGTTCAACTACTAATTGCATGACCAAGAAGTAGATGTTATATATTTAGTTGCAACTGTAACTTGGTTAGGGATTCTGACCAACAACCTTCCAGTCAAAGCTCACCTCTTTGATCCATAAATGATGAGGACAGGAGGTGGTGTTGTTGTTGGGAAGCTGAGGGAAAAATGACAGTGGCAGATTTAAATAACTTCAGCCACATCAGAAACATTCTTAGCCTGAGTGTGAAAGTCAAGCGATGTGGCCTCATCACATCAGAGCTCCAGTGATTAGAAACTATGCCTGACACAAGTGTAAAGACATGTGAAGCATGAAGTCACTAAGTATTTATTTGTTGACCGTTACAAAGAATTGAATGACATAATGTTTGAGGGCATTCCTGTCTGTTTGAAGTCATCACTGCAAACTACAACTGGAATGTGCTGAACATTGCAAACTGGTGACATATGACAGGGAAAGAATGAAGCTCTGTTACATTTACAGTCTACTCTCTCCCATGATTTTGAAGGAAATAAACATAAACATTTTGACCTCTTCAAGTTATTGTGTTGTAGTTTTAATTCTGAATGTGTCAATCAACACTCGACAACCCAAAAGAGAGAACAAAGTGAAAAAAGTGTTAAAAATCAGAAACTGAAATCCTTCATTTACAAATACATTCTGACCCTTACCTCAGTGCTTTGTAGAAGCCCCTTTGGCAGCCATTACAGTGTCAGGTCTTCCACTTGAATTTGGGCAGTTTATCCCATCCTTCCTGGCAGGTCCTGTCAAGCTCCAGCAGATTGGATGGGAAGCATCTGTGAACTGGTTTTCTTCAAGGACTTCTCTGTATTTGGCCACATTCATCCTTCCCTCTCAATAACATGGTACTGCCACCGCCATTCTTCAGACAAGTATGTTTGGAGTGTTCTACCTAAAGAGTTTTTGTCTCATCAGATGGGAGAATCTTCTCCCTCGTGCTCTCAGAGTCCTGTAGATGCCACCCAGTCAATTCAATTTGCCACAGGTGGACTCCAATCAAGTTCTAGGCACACCTCAAAGAAAATCAACGCAAACAGGAAACACCTAACCACAATTTTGAGTGCCACAGTAAATAGTCTGAATACTTTTGTAAATAAGAGATTTAATTTCCCTTGCATAATTATTATCAATTTTAAATGAAAAATACATCACAATAAAGTATGCAAAAAGTGAAGGGGTTTGAATACTTTCTGAAGCCACTGTATTTATAGAAAACCCCAGGGACATCATTTAGATTTCAGAAAGACTGATGAAAGAAATTCTCAAAGGTAGTGGAATAGCAGCTACTCCAGAGTGGCAGGAAAAGAAACTTTTCTCTGAGAGCAGTAAATAAATTGTAAATGGTCTAATTATTTATTGTTTCTGGATCTTATTATTTATTGTTTATTGTTTATTAAAGGTTGCCCAAAGGCACTGAACTAATATCTGATGCAGGTACATTATGTGTTTGAGGCAAATATAAAATATTTGCCCTCATGAGACAAATTCTGTCCAGTAAAACTAAGAGGCACTGACAAGAGAGAACAACCCAGAAGAGAAAATAAAAGGTTCAAGCCATCAACAATGCTAACTCCCTACCATGAAAGCACTGTGATAATCTCAACTCCAATGGAAGTCACTATGCCATATACCAAAAAGGTTTTCATGGGGCTGTATACTTCCAGTAAAGAACCTCCTTGACGTTAATGCGTAGGAGTAAATGACAGGAAGTAAAGATTTGCATGTATCCATGTTTTTACCAAGGGTCAGTGTCTGTCTGCTGGAAAGAGACACACTGTCCCATGGTGGTAATGTAGCAGAAAGGTTTATATTCCTTTTTAGGCATCAGAGGATGTACAGCTACAGTATTCCAATTTCTGCTGTCAACAAAATGAGTCGGCAAAGAACAATTTATTTGAAATTTCCTATCAAAGAAACTAACAAGGATTGATGATGATGCATTTCAAATGTTGTCTGCCAGGTTGTTCATGGGACAGAGTGTACTTTCAGTCTTACTGGAATGTCCTGTCTGAACATGTTTTAAAATGCCACACATGCTCAACAAATAGAATAGTAGGAGCACAAACTGTCTTTGTAGAACATAGAACATTATGAGTGAAATAACCACAGGTATGAGTCTACAGCCATGCAAGCGACACAGAGAGGCTGTACTTATGCACTACTGTGCTTTGAGTTAAATGCAAAAGTCAACATTCTGACTTTTAGCAGGTATAATGTTTGCCATTACTGTTTAGCATATTAGCATTTTAACATTTCCTAATTAGCACCAAACAGCAGAGTCGAGCTGAGGCTGATGTGAATGTCATTATTTTTGCAGGTTTTTGGTCATGAACCAAAATTAAGTGAAAGTTTGAGTTGATGATGGTGCCATGTCAAACATCAGAGGATCACCAAGATCATTGGAATTCATCCTTTGTGGATCATAAATGTTTGTGCACAACTGGATGGAAATCCTTCCAGTATAGAGATATTTCAGTCTGGACATGGAAGTGATGGACCAGCTGACCAACACTACCATCCAACAGCCATGTTCTAAGCAGACAGATCAACCAGAATCTACATGAACATACACCAACAACTAAAACAGCAAGGTAACATCTCAACTTGGTTAAGATTTTACTTCCAAACTCCTCAAAGTGATTGTATTGGGAAGGATGCAGTAATGACAGACAGGTTTGGTGGTGTAGTTTGCTATTCCTATTCAGTCCTGATTATTCATCCTCATCATTACCATCATATGATGGTAACAACATGTTACTATACCAGTGACTATTTTTAATTAGATCTACACTGCCATCTAGTGGTTAAAGCATGGCAGTACATGAGGGTCAGCACATTCCCATAAATATAGTTTTTCTCTTTTCACACTACTTTATTGGTGTAATATAAAATATTTCTTGCTCCACTATGCATTTGACAGCTATAGATAGTAGTTACAGCCATGTTCTGTAACTAGACATTATAATTTTTTAAGTGTCCTCAAACTGGGCCAAAACAAGCTTACACACACACACACACACACACACCTGTGGCAGTTCAGTTATTAGAGACCATGATGAGACATTTGTAACACAGAGCCAGAATCAGGTTCTGTGTATTGCGATGATAAGGTATAGTAACTGTAAGTATAGTAACCATGGGTCAGTCTCTTTGTAAAGTTTGCAAAGTTAAAGTGATTTTGATTGACTAGATTAATTTATGAATTTGTATAGATTAGATATAGATATTGGTGTATAATACCTTGCAAATGTCTAAATAATGGAGCAGTCTGGTAGGACTGAGAAGGCCTTTTTGTTTGCTGTTTTACCCCTTTTTTCTTGTTTATGGTTGAGGAGTTTAGGTTATGGATTTATTATTTTATTTTCCTTTATTGGAAAGTTTACGTCAAACTAGTCAACTCTTGTTTTGGTCATTGCTCAGCTCCGTAGCTAAATAAAGTGCTATTCTGAATATCTGAATTTTGACTCTGTGCAGGTGGCATTTCTTGGGAAAGGAAAGAGTGAGGATTCACATGGTGTGTTATGTCTAGGTTCCCTTAGGCCAGGGCCATAACACATGGAACACATACACTATGAACTTCACATTCTAATAGATTAAAGTTCCCAAAGACACGGCTGGATTAACCTGTTTATGATTCAGCCTCCTGTGCTGGAAATATACTGGGCCAATACTGTGAGTCATTAGTTTATGGCAAGTTCATTGAACACATTATTAGATATGTGCTGGATTATAATTACAGATTTTGACACAGTGCCCTCATACAACAAACCAGGCCACAAAGATTTGGGGATAATGCAGGAACCACCATAATTGATACTGTACTTTAGGTACATTTCAATAAAAATAAAAACAACTAAAGAAAAACCTTCTATACTTTAAATAAAGTACCAATAGTAGAATATTTTTATATTGTACTTTAAAACATCCAGTTGAGTGTTTTCTTGTATTCATGAACAAAATATTGCCTTTTTCTAAATCAAATTGTTGTTGATATATATAAATTTAGAGTAGCATCCCATTTTGCATTATGCAGAAAACTCAATTGATTATAATTAACTTTAATAATCCTAGAGAACAAACTGTGGTTAAAGTTTAAATCTGTGTTAATTTTCACACAAAATTCAATGGACATTCTTTGTTTTTCAAATCACCTTTTTTATTCAACTTTACCAAAACCAAATGAAAATATCTGAGCATGATGTACTCTTAAATCCAGCACAACACTAGAAAAATCTATATAAAAAAATTAAACTAAAACCATCCAACAGAAACTCAAAGAACTTCCCAAATATTCACACATCATGGGTTTAGAGTGACTGCAAGAATTTGTTTTGAACCAACCAAAACATAAAAAGTTTCACTTAAGGAATATTTTTTTTTTGGCAATAATTTTTTAAATGTCCTCAAACTGGGCCAAAACAAGCTTACACACACACACACATATCTGTGGCAGTTCAGTTATTAGAGACCATGATGGGACATTTGTAACACAGTCTGGTACATGAAGACACTGGGATTAAGAGGTAACTAAATCCTCTGGAGGTGATTAAAAGTAATATTCAATTTTTCTGGCTTAACTGTGAGGATTTATTAACCGCTATACTGAGCAAAGTCAAATTAAATATCCTGGAAATAGAACTCAAAATGGTGGCCTGAAATCACCGTAACCCCAAAATCAATTTGATGACAATATGCCCAAATAAAAAATTACTTAGTCCAAAACAAATATCCTCTTACTTTTGTTTCTTGGGTCAAAATGTGTTTTACATCTTTGCAGCCTCACAAAACAAAGTTAAAAATTTGTGACGTTTCTAACCTTCAAATCATGAATGTAAAATAAGAGGTCGGTGTTGACAGGAGAATCTGACCCAAGGAAGGCTGAAGATGTTTTAACCCGCCCCCCTGTTCCAGCCTGTCATTACAGCACCACCCTCTCCTTTGGGGTTAGAAACCTCCCAGCTGTCACCAACGCTCCTTCAGCTCCACGAGATGGTCAAGGTTAGCCCACCCTGAGGGGCGGAGCTACGAGGACCACGCCATCTCCTCTGACGAAAAGCATGGGGATGTTCCTCTTGGTCGACTGCAAGGACATAAAAGTGCTTTACTATGAGTGACAGTCTCAAAATACACTTTAAAAGTGCTGTCAACTTTATATTCAACAGAAAAATAATCAAAGGCAATTTCCACACATACATGCCTGAGTGGCAGCTTAAGAATGAACACAGATTAAGATCTACCTGCAGATCTGTTCTGTATTTTAATTAGCAGCACTATAGTAATGAGATGTCTTTCCAGAGTTTTAAAATCATGTTTCATAGTGCAGACCTCTGTAACAGAGCTAGACAGATACATTAACTGACATATCAGTACTGTTTTCAGTCTGAACATTTTTTTTATAGTCTGCACACACGTTGATTAATCTGTAGACAAACCTACAAATGATATTACAAGAGTCCTCAGTGCAGGTATGGAAACAGTACAACACTATTTTACTTTGTAGACTTTTTTGTGAAAATTCTGTCATTCAACAACTTTAAAGAAATCGTATTTGTATAATATATACAAATAAGTGCATAGGAATGTGCATTTAAGATGCTAGCGTTGGTGAAGGGAACTCATGCTGCTTAAGTAGTACTAAAGCAGTGTTATTGTAGCGTTTCAGGAAATGACAGGTTTAATGTTGTACCTTGTAGAGTTCTTCATAAGTCTCCTCATCAATCTCTACCGTTGTTACAGTCTCCTCCACGTCACCCAGGATCATGTTCAGGTGCTGATCGTAGGCCTGAGACAAACAACCAATCAAAGATATGAAATAGGAGGCGCACAGACAAAGGTTTGCAAAAGTGTCAGAAATACACCAGAAGCAAAAAAGCTGCTTATTTACGAGAAATTCTCTACTCTAAATTTTTTATTTTGGGCAGTGTAGAGAGATGCTGTGTGTGTAGCTCACATGCAGTCGGCCACGGAGCTCCCTGTCGTTCCTCATCTTGACGTAGATCCGCTCATCAAGACTGAGTCTGATCAGATCAAGTGGCTCCTCGACCGTGTTTGTAGTCGGTTGCTGCAGGACACATGAAGGACAGATACAGAGTTGAGCACATTTAAAGATAAAAAAATGGTTTCACTTATTTGAAAAAAAGCTCATTCAGCCTCTAGCACACAATCACAAATGTTTTAGGGAAAAAAAGATGGTTGTAATGGAATGAGCAGACATGAGGAGGAAGTGTGTATCTATTTTACAGCATACACATACATACACACACACACACACACACACACACACACACACACACACACAACAAGATGAAGACGAGCGTGAGCTTCAGCGTTTATCAAATTCATACACACCAACCACAAAAGCTAAACTGAGCTATCCCACCTTACAAAGTATGCCTTTGTGTTGGAGAAAAGTCATTTTATTTCCAGACACATGCAGTACCATATTAAACGTAACTAATATTGCTATCAAGCACCATGCACCTGATATTTAGAGCAAAGTTCAATTCATCTTTTGCATTTAATTTAGGACTAAATCAATTAAATCAGACCTAACGGATCCACTAACCCAACACTAAAAGTAATATTATAGTAGCAATAGTGTTCAGTAGTTATCCACACTGCAGTGAACAAAACAGAGACCTAGGCAACTCGGATATATGTGTGCTTTCTTCTGTTTAACAGTTTAAATCTTCACCATATTAAATTTAAGGTGAGCTTGAGCTCAGACCGGTAAACAAACACGTTTTGTCATTTTGACGGTAGCATTACAAGCTAACCAAGCTAATTTAGCTAGCTTGTCTAACAGGCCTCTCAGGGCTGTTAACAGACCGACAAACAACAAAGTAACACGATAACCTCAGTAAAACAACTACGTGAGTAAAACGGTCTGTTCTCATTCTGTCTTGATTATTATACGCACGCTAGGCTAAATAATAACAGCAAAATTGTGCGCAGCTGCACTAACCTGCTCAACTTCGTCCGCCATGATTTTTGAGTGTGCGTCTTCTAGTCTGACCGGTACGGGGGTTGCCAGGTCCGCTGAAAACACGCGTTTTCACACGACAATGCAGATGACTGAACTGGACAAGTCTCCTGTATTACACATTTATTATTATTATTATTATTATTATTATTATTATTATTATTATTATTATTATTATGCTTCAATTTCTTTTCGATTTGGCATGTTTTCATGTGAATCTCATGTTTGCTTGAATCAAAGTGAGTATTAAGTAGTATTTGTAGTATTTATGTGCTATATACCACTACATTTCAGAGTGAAGTACAGCTATAGTTACTGGTCACTTTGCACATTAGGGTTTTGCATAAAATAGCATGACAAGCGTAATTAACACAATGCATTATAACAGATTAAACCACTTTACAGCAATAAAATGCTTACACAGTACTGCATCAATATTAACAACCTCGTAATGAAATGAAATCACTCACACTTTTGCAGGACGAGTACATTTTGAGAGCAAGACCTTTATTTATTTTTTTATATTTATTTTTTATGTATTTATCTTCATGTCTTTTGCTGCAAGGGCTGAGTAAAGCATGAGTCCCTACACCAGTGTACTCTATCCGATGTGTGCCGTATTATAATCTGCAGACCTGGCAACCCGCTACGTGAAGATAAACTGTACCATTCTCCTCTCTCTTTCCAGACCTTTCCATCTTCTACGTCTGCGTATGGCGCTGCAAACGGTCTAAATGTTCAATGGTAAGTTGTCATTTTCCCCACAAAAATGTACTGTTTCTCTGTTATTTGTAGGTTTATTTTGATTCCATCGCAGAGTACACCTTATTTTTTCAGTCTATTGTCGTATTTGAAGCGACTGTAAAGCAACAACTGTCAACTGTGCAGTGTCAAATGTACAGTCAGTGTCGCGTTACACGGTCAGTGCGTGAGTTCAGGTTAAAATAGGTGTTAGTAGATACAATCCGACAATCAGACGGTTAAAAAGCTATAAATAGACGACATTGGCAAACAATACTATGATAATGTCTGCTGTGAGGGACAATAACCATGTAAAGAAGTGTTAGCTTGTGAACGTCAAAAGAGAACTGCCACGTGAATGAAAATGTACACAGCACAAAGTTATTTATTTATTTTACGCATTATATTTATGCATAAACATATCGAATGATATTACTCTCTTCAGATATTTTGTAGATTTGTGCCCATATATATTACTGCACTTCCACTGTTTGTGCCACATGTCCATGGGCAGGTTGGAAAGTTGAATAAGATGACTAATTAAGGCTGTCCATTTTTTCCAGGTTTATAAACTTAAATGTAAACTCAATTTTAATTACAGTTGAAACAATGAATCAATTAGTCTAATTAGTCAGTGGACAGAAATAAATAAATAAAATCGTTGAAGTAGTAAAAAAAAAAAAAAAATACAATTTCTTGCTTCACATCCTTAACTTTGGTGCTTCTCTGTCACAAATCCTAACAGTATACGTTTGGTTTATGGACTTTTGTAGACTAAATGGGACTAGAAGAATTTTAATATGTGAATTGTGATTTCAATATGTGAACCTCACATAGTTTTTTGTTTAGGAGAAGTTTGTGGGTAGTAGTAGTAGTTCCAGGTGGATTTGTAAATGATTTGGATATATGAACCTACATTGTATGTTGGTGCCCTTCTATTTGCATATATATATTTGTTTCTATCCCTCATCCAACTACTCAATAATTTGTTTTTTGTGTCTTTGTCTTTGTATATTTGTTTGTGTGCCTCCTCTCCAAGTCCAGCCCAGTGCTCCATACTGGGTTTGAGTGCAGGCAGAGGAGGCAGAGCAGAGCAGTGGTGTTACCCATTCCACCCTCAGCTACAGTGTAGCTCTGTGGTGGAAGAGATCCCTGCTACAAACTGAGCATAACAGCTAACACGTTACTCAAAGCTAGTAGAGAAATGAAGATGGTTTTCTACCACTGTAAGAGCATGAACAGCATGTATTATCTTCTCCTCCCGTCACTCACCTCTCTCTCTGCTCCATCATCACATCCTGCAGGGTCCAGTCTTGAAGAGACCGGCCACTAGGGGGCACCCAGCAGCAGGAAGGTAGAAGTTGCGGGCCACCAGTTCGACTGAGTTTGTTTTATTTGCATGTAATAAACTTGAATTAATTAATTAGTAATGTAGTATTTTAGAAGTATCACAGTAGTATAATATATTCTTAGAAGGATAGATTAGGTTTTCAGAAGTGTTTCAGCAAGGAAAGTAAAATCTTGTCTTGCTTTAGCAGAATGACATCTCATTTGTGACAGTGAAGTTCTTTTGAAAAATGTCTGAATTTGACACACACATACTAATAAAGTCACTTTGTAGCAATGTAACAGGTTGTCGAATTTATTTGGATCTTGTGGTGTTGTGGAGAAAGAATACCTGAAATAAAGAAGTCACCGCAGACAGAGGGTCAGATTAAACCTGTGACATGTTGTAAAGCTGGATTTACAGTTGGGTGTTGCAGGGTTGACATGATCTGCTTATGTCCAGCATTGTGGTGGAGCTATCAACAGGAGAAATCTGACTGATCTGTAAATCAAAAGTTACACCTACAGACAGAACATTAATCCTAATACCATTAATGATAGCTCTGACACTGTGACAGTGACCCAGCACGCACTAATGTACCAGGAGTCTTTCTCACAAAGATAAAGACTAACTAACCATGTTAAAATTTAGCCACTTCCCCTTCCCCTGGATAATTTAGAAGGAAGAGCTCTGTTTCCATGGAAACAGTGGTCAGCAGGTGTTACTGGCTGTTACCATGGAAACATGGCTGTTAGGTCTAAATCTAGTGACACCTGCTGATCAGTGGCAACAAATAACAAAAAAGTAAAAGTTTTTAGAGAGTGTTAACTGTTGACACAATTTTTACCAAAGAGTTAAAAAAAAAAAAAAAAAATCTTTCTTATACTCCACACTTAATTTTATGAGTGAAATGTTCTTTTAATCGCTGAATTCTTCTGGAGTGTAATTAGCGCTTCTGCTGGAGCTAGCTGAGCTGAGTGATGTTTATCAATCGGCCGTGATTTTCAAGTCAAAAGATAAACTTTGATCGTGGCTTAAATGAAAATAACTTCAGATAGACATGAAGCTCCTCTGACCATGACCCCATGACCCTGAAACAGAAGCATCAAAATGATACTCAGCCATCATTAACCTTATTTACACCTGTGGTTTTCCCACTGTAGCCTGTCAAAATGTCTACTCTACAAAAAGATCTGCTTGTACTGGACCAATTACTGCCTGTATGGGTGGAGAAGAGCAATAAAATGAGAGAGATGAGATAAAACCTTTATGATATGGTACAGGGTCATGTATTATTAAAACAGTTTACCTTTGATACTGAGCTACAAAATATATTTATAAGTAGCAGAGTAGTTACATAATATGAAGTACAATAAATAATTATTAGATGCACAGTACCCAAACAGTGGAATTAAAACAAAATACCAACTAATAATAACTGGCAATAAAATTGGTTTCCTTTGACAGTTGCTGTGTCATTTTTTAAATGTCCTCGCTCTCAACCAGTGGATACTGACCAGTGGAGCTGCATCCATCAGAAAAAGAATGATGAAAAATAAAGAGGGAAAAAAGAAGAAAAAACACCCAGACAAATTTATTTCAGAAAGCAGTAAGAAAACAAAACAGCTATTTTAGGCTTGAAGCTGCGTTCAGTAGCAGTGTGAAGCCTGACAGCAGTGTCTGTAGCTGCTGATAAATTCAAAAAAGGTACTGTGTTCTTTTTTCATACTGTTACAGATTTACAGCTGAACCATTAACCAAATACTTATCTTTAAACTCTGTAAGGAGGCTGATTCACTGGTGAAAACCAGGCAGATGCAAACTCATCCGTGGCCACAGCAGGTCAGCGTTGGACCACAAAAACACAGAGTTCCTCCTCAGTGATTCCAGTAGACATCAGCAATGCTGGGAAATTAAAGTGGCTAAAAAACAGACTTTCAGAGAAAACCATGTCAATCTGGTTTTTAACTGCCTGCTGTACCTCACATGTAGAACAATTCACTAAGGGAAATCTTAAAATCAAATAAATTAGCATTTATTTTTAAATAGTACAAAATTAATTTAACAGATGTAGAAGTAGTACAGAGAGATTAGAGAGAGGTGAGAATACCAAAGAGGGTAGAAAGCATTTGACAAAGGTCATAGGTCACATTCACACTACTAAGTAGTCTGCTAATGATTTACTTGATGCTTCAATGTTTAACCTCACTGAGAGCAACCAAAGACAAGTCTTCTTTAAATAACAGCCTAATTGGAGGTCATGTCTCTGAGTGGGAGAAAACGAGAGATTTTGGGAACTCAGTTCAGAGATTTGCTCCCATTCACCCACAGGAGTATTAGTGAGGTGAAACACTGATGTTGGGTGATGAGGCCTGACTCGCAGTCTGTGTTCCAGTTCATCCCAGAGGTGTTGGATTGGGTCGAGGTCAGGGCTCAGTCAAGTTCTTCCACACTAAACTGGGAAAACTATTTCTTTATGGGGATGGGGACATTGTCGAGGGCTCTCCCCAAACTTTTGCCACAAAGATGGAAGTGAACTATTATATGAACTATCAAGAAATATAATTAAGATCTCCTTTCATTGGCAAGCATAAAAAACACACACAAATATATGGACGGGGCATCTCTATACCTTTGACCTTATAGTGTGTTTTGCATTGACTGCATGTGTGAAGAGGAGATGAGGGGAGGGGTCACGGTTATAGGGGTCTAAACCAGGTGCAGCTGTCCAGGCCTGTCATCCTGCAAATACACACCACACACACACACACAACCTTAAACACTCACATACAGTAAATTCACACCTCGTCACCAGCGTGGCTCATCTGCATTGTTTCATGAAGATTACTCATACTGACGCATTTACATGAATAACATCTTTTCCACCTGGAAGAGGACAAATGCAGCTTAAGAAATCTGCCACCAGTTCTGCCTCTCAGACTCATCTCTCTGTGTGTGTGTGTGTGTGTGTGGCTATATTTATATGGACTGTGATGCTCTAACACTGACCCAGTTAAGACAACACTCTGTAATGAAAACAGCCTTTTCTGATTAAAATTTTAACAGATGGAATAAGGTCTATGCTACATATTGTTGTGGTTCTGTTAAAACCTTTCAGTTCTGAATTGCTCCTTGGTTTTTGCGTGAAATTACTTGTCACTGCTTGTAAAGTCAATGTACCACAATACACAAAGTGAAAAATTGTTTACCCTCGCTAACCCAAAAAATATTTTCTTATTTTGATATTCCTGGTTAATAAATTAGGACCGTGAAAAACTAAACCTCAAGTTTCAGTCTTGTTTCAGTCGTAGTTTAGTAGTGTGACATTTTTCACACGCTGCTGCTACTGCTGCTGCTGCTGCTGCTCGGAGGTCGAATGAAAGGTTTTCTTGAAATGAGATACACATTTTTAAAATAAGGTACCTATTCTGACAAAATGATTGATGGCATATAATTAAATATTATGACCTTTTTTTTAAGGACATCGGGTCACTTGCAGCTGTGCTAAGCAACTTCTCATTATGGCAACTCCAGAGTGAAAATGATTTAGTGAAATGTCAGTAAACGGCACACAGCACACTGAAGTTTAGAAACCCACTCAATCCATCCAACCAAGAGATGACAGAGGAACAAAACCACCAAGACAAAAGTTGTCCTGCTTTCCATGGGTGAAGCGCTCCCTCCTGCTGTTGTGTGACAGATAAGATTCAACACATTTCTGAGTGGCGATTCAACAGCAGTGACCATTAATGTCATTTGATTTTGCCCAAATCAAGAGTCTCAATTAGTGTTGATGAAACTCTCCTCTCTATTTTTAAAATGGCAACTTTTTTGTTTTAACTTATCATTATGAAGTAAAACTTGATTGCATAATGTAATGGCTGTAAATTAATGACACCACTGGCATTTAGATTGCTTCCCATTTAAACTCACTTTCACTAAGCATTCTGTCAGCCATTGGTACGACATGTGCGGGGAAAATGCGGGCATGATTTACGGCACAAAGGAAGTGCGTCTGCCATTGCACACAAGTATATACAGCTACAGCTGCAGCACAAATGTGAAGGGTGAATGTGAGAGAAGTTGAATGAAGCTGAACTTTCAAATATGGTATTGTACAACCAAAACAGGGGGAGGATAGTGCTTTTGTTTTCCCTGATAGCTACTGGTAGCTTTCCCCAGGAAAGAGGAAATGGCTGACAGTGGAACAACCAGAGTAACAGTGGAAGAAAAAGAGGAGGTAAAGAAAGCGAAGAGGAAAACCAACAGTCAGTTGGCATTATCTTATTAAATCAGTAAGAGCAAATGCACAGACAAGCACTGCAAAACAAGTGCCACTGTTCTCATACTTGACTGCATACTGACAACGCACCTGGTGGATTAAAACTAATATCCACTAGGGGCCAAATCATCTCTGGGAAACATTGGAAATTTTTCTGAGAACTTCCAATTTCAAACAATGATAACATTATGGTAGCACTCAAAGAGATTAAGATGTAAGTATGATCCAGACAAAGTGCTTTATGGATCATGTAACTGTACAGAAATCCCCAAAGCCATGAAGCCATGAAGTTGACCCCATTTGACCTGGGCCAGAGACATTTATTGCATGTCATTCCTCATCTCTGTCTCCTCTCATTTCCTTTCATCTCTCTACTGTTAGCTCTAAAATAAAGGCATAGAATAGCAACAAATTAATAAATGTATTAAAAATGCACAGGACTGAATGCTCTATATCTCATAGACATTCAGCAATTGGTGATAATGAGTTGTATCAAATAGATTTTAGTTAAACATTCAGTGCATCAGAGCCTGATGGCAGAAGATTTAAGTTCAGTCAAATGACATAACAACATGTCCTTCAAAATATGGCAGCTTCCAATCACAACATCCTGTTGGCAAGTTCCTTCAGATCTAAAAATAAAGAGCACCAGGCCTGTGTGTAGTGGCATCAGCATCTGTCTGTTGACTGGTGTCATTGTTTCTGTTCAGTCTGGAAACAGACTCACCATAAGTCAGTCTGTTCTCCTGCGTCATCCTTTGCTCTCATTCACTGTGGCCAGGCCAAATGTGAAGTCACTGTTTCATCACCACTTGTGTTATTTTTGAATTCAAGTGGTTATTTTTGTGTCTCTCAGTTAGTATGAGAACTGTCAAACTTCCAAACAAAATAAAATACAAATGCTGACACTGAGGTGTCACATGCTGTTTATGTGTAACAGTGTTCTATAGCCTGAAAATCAGACTGAGTAGACATTTTGTCTGTTTGTGTTACAGAAACAAAAAACTATTTTTCATTTTAATTGCTCCACTCCCTCTATATGCTGCTCATTTACATTTTATATATATATATTTTTTACATTTTGTATATATATTTTATTTTATTTTTTATATTTTATTTCTGTTGATCTTATATTCTGTCTTGGAGGGTAGCCACACAGTTTCATTGTACTCTGTATAATGACAGTAAAGCTGATTCTTCTTCTGTTAGAGAAGGGTCTTATTTTTGTTTTGCAGTAATGAGTGATGATACCATCTCACCAATGTCTTTTTCAGTTCACACATAAGTTTGTTGCTTAAGTTAACATAACATTGGTCATACAATACATCAAATTCATGTCTGACGAAAGAAATAATCCCGCTAACAAAGGTCTGATTGGCTCAGTTGTTTTTTCAGCCAGTGAACACCTGACGTATGTGAATTACTACAGAAATCAGGAAATGTGAACGTGTTTACACCATGACTGTTAATTTACATACTTGGCCAGTCACAGATATGTTGATACTGAACATATCAGTAAAACATTCACAGACAGGGTTGGACTGGCAGCTGTTTTTCTGCACACTGTAGAATCATCTCCTCTTGTTTAAAAAGATTAAATTCACATTCTATGCGAGCATCTAAAAATACACAGTCAAGGAGAAGAGGGGCCAAGAGATGAAAGCCAAAAAACCGAGGGAAGGGTATGGATAAAGAATAATTAATTGCTGAATGTGAGTGATGAAAGTGCGTACCTGTTAGGTCGGCCTGACCCTAGAATAGCCCTGCAGTCGTTAAAATGTCATTCAGCCCTTCACATTACGCAGTGAGTGACAGCCTGATTTATATTGATTTAATTATGGATGAGGACAAAGTCAATGTAGCAGACTGAAACACACACACATTAACACAAATACAAAGTCGCACATAGACTTTCAGAGAGCTCTGTCGGAGCACTTTGTCTCCTCAGTAGCTATTTCTACAGGATCTATTTAAAACACATGCTGAGGAGGAGCTGAGGACGACAGGGCCTGCAGAGGACTGCAGAGAAAAACACACATGATCCATTAACATGTACTCGTTATTATTTGTTCTAAAATAGAAAAGAAACAATAAATAACAATGCAGCTTGATAATAAGCATCAGCAGAACTAATGCAGAGAGAGAGAGAGAGAAGGGAATTGAATGAGAGTGCAGTGACCAGGATGCAATAAAATCCCATGTGAAGTACAGCATGTTTGACATTTATATTACCTTAATTTAATTATAAATATATTTGTAATCGTTTTTATCAGGTCGTCCTCAAAGAAGAGATGTCAGATCCCGCTCATATTGGTTATTTTAAGTGTCTCACAGATGGGATTTAATGCAATTTTATTAACACTTAACCACGTATGCACAGATCACAGACCTGACTGATGTGACCATGCAGTTCAAATCCAATCAAGAGAACCAGAAACTGTTCATTTCCAAGAACACCAGGGAAGAACAATCATCATCTACCTGTTAAATAACACAAATATAGAGATGATTCATGTGGAGAGAGATTTAATTGTAACTGATGTTGTGCACTTTTCTCACACCAGAGAGATATTACAAAGATTCAAAGCTTATACCCTAAGAATCGTAGCACCTGATTAGCAAATCTGCAGACATTGAATTTGTTTCAACTTTTCCACTGGAGAAATACAGACTAATGCCGAGAGACACATTTATGAATTTGAGTTTAACGTCATAAATGTTGTGCGGAGAGGAGGAGAACAACTGCAGGGTTAAACTGTAAACGTTAACTTATTCAGCATATTTACTGTTTAGCCTTTTGCAGAACTATAGCTAATAATCTGTGCCAGCAGCTGGAGCACCAGTGTACATTAGTCACATTCTATGGTGCTGCTCCTACCCTTTTAACATACACATACCATAAACTGGATAGAGAGAAAATGGGCTTCATTTTTGATTACATTTGATATTGGGTAGCTACTTGATTCAGCCAAGTGGCTAGGTGTGAATGTGGTGTCTCCTTGTGTTTCTTTGTGTGTTCCTTTTTTTCTGGCTCTGGTTTTCCATGATTAATTACTACTAAACATCACAGCAGCAATGTAAATGAATCCCTACATGACTAAGACAGTGTGGTGCCACTGAAGTTTCCTACACCAGAATAAGTTCAGGTTTCTGCAGTAGAACTTGCTGTGTCTGTTTGCTTTCTGTGACAGAAGCCCATTATGGAGAGGGGAGTTACAGCAATCTAGGCTGTGACCCACTGCTGGCTATTTGGAGACATGTGAATTAGAACAGGCAGAAATGATAGCTATCTGTCATGAGGCTAGACTGCTATCATCTCCAGAAAGAAAGTTGATAAGAGGAGATGAAGAAGAAGACGACAAGAAAGGACAAAGGGAAATGGCATGTATCAGTTAAAAGCAAGGAGAAGAAGAAGGGAGAATAGGAAAACTGAGAAGGGAAGTTGAGAGCAGTTTATACTGAAGATACCAGAGGATGTCACTTACATTTGGAGAGAGAATAAAATCTCTGTATAAAATAAAAGCTCTTCAAGAGAGCCAATGATCGCCTGTTAGTATTTCTGTATGTATGTATGTGATGACAATGTGATCTGAAAACGTCATGCTATCATGGTGAATGAATGAGTCAACCAAGCGTGGGACCTACTGAGAGTAACACTGGTTTCTTGTTCATGATCATATTAACAATGTATTCGATTGATAATGTGAAAATAATGTGACAATGTTCAAAGATGAACATACTGTATTTACATAATGTAGTTCACTTTCACCGCTCTCAGCGTTGTTTATAAAGCTTTTAAAACCCACTGTGCTTAAACAACTAAAGAGCCAGACATGTCCCTCAGGAGTTGGTGGAGACCAAAGACAGAGCTAAAAGAAAGTGACTATCAGACTTAGATTTATCAGGTGGACACAAATGCAATTATAAAAAAGACTGACAGTGTTGCCCCATTAAAGCTGTATATGTAAATCAGCCATATCAACATAAAAGGTGATCCTATGCCAATGTTGTATTCATATCAGTTACTGCAGGTTTAACAAAGTTGTTTTGTGTCTAAACCTGACCAAACCTTAAACGAAGTAGCAGCAGATCAGAAAGTAGTACAATCAATCATTTTTGTTTCAGTGACTTGTAATGGTTTTGGAATAGGGAGGAGCGATGTATCTGTCATTTAGTTTGGAGGATTCGTTGAGCTAGACTGTATTAGAGCGGTGTGTGTTAACATGAGTGTGTGAGTAAAAGTCAGCGGCTCGTCTGTGAGGAGCAGCAGCATGATAATGTGTCCCAACAATGTCAGAGCCAAACAGTCAGAGGTGTGCACAGAAATAGACCAACACACAGCAAATGATAACGGTCACTGTGGCGATACATTTTAGAGAACACACACATACACACACACACAGGCAAATACAAACACAGATGAACTGAGCACACATATAGAGTACCTTCATACATCACACAGACACACACATACACACAGAGCTCTGGGCTGGTCCAAGGAGATGTCTCCTGTAATAACAAACTCCTTGTTATCCAGACTAATTAATATATCAGGAGTGTCAGAGCTGGTGGAGCGACTCCTCACAGCAGTCAATGTTTCTTATTGGCCAGGAAGACGACACAATGAAAACTAATGGACACCAACAGCGTGTCTCCATGGAGAAACGACTCTTCCAACACATCCATTCATTACTGAGCTGAAACCAGGCACACATGTTGTAGTAGAGAGGATATTAATCATGAATCACTCCTTTCAAAACACCAAGTGGTCTTTTTATATGTGCTGAATATTTTAGTATGTGTGTAATACTACAAAGTGCAAGTGTGTCCTGCACTCTTTTGGCTTGAATGGTACACAACAGCAAAAACCTGAAATATCGATACACTTAAAGGTCTGCAATAACAGTGTATACCAAGGTAAAATAACACCCAAACATCCTGGCACTACCAGACTGAAGACTTCAGTCCCTAAAGCCACAGTGTTACGGTGTCTAAAAACATACCTTTGGCAGGTATCTGCTTTTCATTGGACGACAGCAATAAATCAAAGACACACGACAGCAGCAATATTTTTCCAGGTATGAAGTTATCTAATATAAAAACTGAGGCATCATTTATCTCACAGCTTGTTAGATAAAGGGCGCAAACAAAGAGGGAGGGCACTGATCCACAAGACGTAATTGTCCATCTCTGACATGAGCTCCTCATTAAAACTGAGAGATGGTGACCAATAAGCACCACAGAAGAAGAGCCTGCACATGACTGTGGTAGCCACACATGATGAATATATTAAAGCCATATTTGACAGCAGCAATATTTTTCTGTGCAGTGAAGCTTGTTGCAGAATGAGGGGATCATTTGTTACACAGCTTGTTAGACCAAGAGCAGTTGTTTCTATCTGGCATGCATGTAATCTGCATATATCTTGTATTATTATTGTATACTGTAAACTAGAAGCCATTACCAACATCCTCCCATGGGAATTTGTCCTGCCTCTACTCTGCATTAGGCCAACACAATCTCATTACAATTCAAGAGAAATGGTGAGGACACAACCGTGTGAAGATGATGAGTTAACCATTTTTCCTGCTTTTTACTAATTTCTGCCAGTTTTCCAGAGAATATGCAATACTAAGATGTTTTAAATAGATGTAATAACACTGAAATATTGTTGATGCTTTCTGGCCAATTAAAAGCAAGTGCTTCTGTCCAGGAAATGGATCAAATCTATATATTCCACACTGTGTAAAGAAAGTTGAGCTGAGGATGGCATTATCTGCTCCATCACAATATTAGCTCCATTACCTAATGGGTTTGGATATGACTGCACTGCTGCACTTACAGTAAGTCTGCTACAACACTATGTGTCATCAAATATCCTCCACCATTACTGACCTGCTTACTGGGTTGATTATTGCAATGGGAGGAAGGAAGAAACAAGAGAGAAAAGAGGAGGGGGGAAAGCAGAAAAGTGATAAATGGTGGCAGTACTGTTTTTAATATCACTTTATTATTCTCTATTATGAGAATGCAGTCTCATTTTCCTTGTGAAACAGAAACAGCGTGATGACAAAAGAGAGAAAATGGGAGAGAAATGTTCCACCACAAGCAAATGTGTGTCAGTGTGTCTGTGCTGGTCAGTCACAGTCCATTCACCAGACAGAAAACAATGTTGGACAAGTGCAGTTTCGAAAAACCCAACTCATCACACCTTTCAGAAGTGGGACAACAGGCAGCTGAGTTCAACTGTTTCAGTAACAAGCAACAATCCAACGATCACACCCACACTAACACAGTGAGGCCAGGTGTACAGAGGTTACAAGCAAGCAGGGTTTGAACTTTTTTCTATACACAATTAGTCCTAATAGTAGAGACAAGTGCAACACAATTAATGTCTGAGTAGAGACTTACTGTCAGCATTCACCATTACCCCTATTTTAAAAAAAACGCGCCTCTCAGCCCTCTTTGTAATGGCTGACCGCTGAGTGTCAAAACAGCCATTAACATTTTTGCCTGCGACAATACACACCACACTAGCTCATTTTGAGCATGCCCTCACCTTTAGCATCAAAACCACAACAAATGGACAACACAATAAAAAGGCAAAACAGTAAAAATTCAATAAAATAGCCCACATCTAAGAACAGTATAATTAAAAACAACATCAATTTTTAAAGAAAAAACCCAGAGAAGATGCTGCAACTGTACCACAGAAACAGCACAATGGTTAGGGTTAGACAATTAAAACTGTGAGAGTGGGGAAGCTCATCAAAAGACAAAAATGTACCTGTACACTGTTATTGTATTGTATCAATCCAAGATCTTATCTTATTGTTTATAGACATGAATGACAATTTTTAAAGACATTAGATGAAGCAGCATTTTCACCTCAATAAAATAGGATACAAAAAGAACTGTGGGTGATTCAACAGTATGAGGGTATTTTTGTGTTTCAGTGCAGATAATTGGTACCCTGCACCTATAAAGACTGTGTTTGTGTGTGTGTGTGTGTGTGTGTGTGTGCCTCTTGGGGATTGTCAAATTATTTTTAAAAAAGCCATGAGGGACTGCTGCTATGAAACAGGAGCCAGAAATCTGGTCTGTAACATCTTGGAGCTTATTTTATGCCCAGTGTGGCAACCATGGTGTGGAGCTTCATTTTGTCCACTCATGACCACCGGCCCCAAAACTCAAACTCTTCAGTCACAGACCAGAGGCCACACAAATCACATAATCTCACAGTTACATCATTGCAAAAGGTAGAAGAGGGTAGAAGCTAAGCTAGTAGAAGCTAATGCAGCTACTGATATGAAAATCAAGACAAAAGACTAAGGTAACCTCAAAAAACAGGAATGAGCATGCTCCATATTTGCAGTGTATGTGACAAAAGGACTGCTGAGATCATATAAATCATGACTGAGGAGAGAAATGGAGGGCGGGAGAAAGGGGTTAGAAAAGTTAAAGATGGGGGAAATGTTGGGAAGAGTGCTGGTGATATAACACTTACGACAGAGAAAGTTTTGCAACGGCATTATAAATCTATCAGGCACATCATGGAGGTCCACTGGAGAGCAGCCTGTGCAGAAATAATGGCTAATGTATAAGATAAAGAAAAGACAGTCACACAGACAGCCCAGAGAGGCAGAGCAATCAGTTTATTGTTACAAGCTGATAAGGACAAATGTTCCCTATAATAGGAAAATGATGGAGGGAGAAGAGAAAAAGTGAGAGAGTGAAAAATGGGAAATTAATGAAATAGTAGAAAGTTATTAGTATGCCATGCATATAACAGAAGAATTAAGTAACAGTCTCACGAATCACTGTCTGTATTGTCTGCTCAATCACATCAGTGTTTAGATTATACTGGAGACGACAATGGCGAGATGGTAAACTGCTATAATCCGCTTTACTTAGCCTATAGCAGGAAATAAGGACAAGCTGGTGGGTTTTAGATCCACACACACACACACGTGCATGCACACACACACTTCAAAGAGGAGTTGTGCGTAGATGCGTTGGTGTATTGTCGAGATAGAGGATTGAAGATGACTGATCCTATTAGGTTTTTCTGTTGACACACACACGTGTGAACACACACCTGAAAGGGATTCACACATTCACACACACACATGCATACACACAAATAAGCTGCACATTAACTCTCCTCTCTCTCTCTCTCTCTCTCTCTCTCTCTGTCTCACACACACACACACACACGTCGCTGTGTGACTCAGCTGTGTCATATTCACAGCTGAGAGGGAACAGAGCGAGGAGTGCAGAACTAAAGAACGCCTGTCAGGTTTATTTCTGTCTCCGGCTGGCTCTTGCCTTGGCGACGGTGCCGCAGTGAACGGAGCTTCATGCTCAGATCTGCGGCTGTCCCACTTCTCCATCCCCTCTCTCTGCTCTCTTTGGCAAAAATAAAAACAAAAATCTAAAAACACCCGCAAGTGCTGCAGTATTCATAACTTCTTCCACCAAATCTCAGCAAAAATAGTGCAAACAGTAAAAAGCATCATTTAATTGTCCTGCTTGTACTTCTGTCACTGACACTGCTTATCTTTGTAGGTGGGATTGAAGATAGAGAGATTTGATGAGACAGGTATGGTTACTGTTCATAGCTCTGTTGTTGTTAATTAAATCAGCAACATGTGAAGTGCTAGTAAGGCAGCAACAAACACACATGAAGGACCATACCTACATATAGTTTGACCCATTACTCACAAATCCTGCACAGCCACTGTCGAACATTTCAACAACAACACGACAGTCTTTAGTCTTTAGAATTAGTTCATTTCTCGCAATTCAAAATCAAACTGCAGAGATTCTTTATAGTAGTTAAAAGGTATCCAGTGAAGTTTTTGGGTCCACACTTGTAACCTGAATGCCTCAGTGGCTGATACCTCAGTCAACAGTAGAGAGATAACAGGGGATGAGGGGAGAGAGATTGGAAACGACATACAACAAAGGCCCCTGGCCAGAGGAGAACTGGGAACACTGTAGGTCATAGTTGACATAATTATCATTAGTTATATATTATTATTATTTTGCATGTTTCTTTATCATGACAGGTATGGAGATAGAGAGAAGTGGGGCCTGGCCAGATTCAAACCTTGGTGTCTGTGATAAGCACTCAGCCTTAACACGTCATACGTGTTTAACCAGGTGAGCTACTGGTATGTGTCCCTCTTGTACTATATTGTATTATGACCCTCATGTTGCCTTTCTCCTATGCAGTTTGGAAGTAGGTGGAGTAGTGTTTGACTCCACAGGGTACCTTTACTGTATATAGAATATACAGTGTATGCCACCCATCCAATATAGAAGAAATGGCTGTCTAGCTATGAAAACAATTTCCTCACAAACATTATAAATGTTTTTTATATCAAAAACAATAAGATAACTTCTCAGTGGCTGTACCTAAGCAGCTGCCACTGGAACAAATAGGGCACCATATTTGAATAGTTCATCCATTGTTTAATACAGTCGTTATTTTAAACCAGAAGACAATGACTTTAGATAGCATGAATTAATTTGTCTCCTATTCTGGATGCCAGAGTGTCCTTGAATGCAGCAGTACAGTGAGTGAAGAGACCTCCTGTAAAAACCGACCCTATAGTTCTGTGCAGGCAGGTGTTTACGACCCATAGTCGAATTTAATTGTTAGACTGACCTCTATGGGTGTAGTTACTATGACGAGAGCAAAACAGGAAGTCATGTGATGTAATAAGACCGACAAAGTCCACATTAGGAGGAAGGTTGGAGTGGACAGATGAACGGATGGATTAACCAGAACAGAAGACCACACAGGAGACCAATGTTCATTTCCCATATGAAACTCATAATCTCACTCAATTCCACAACCTTAACAGGGTGGTATTATTGTCATTGTAACCATGATGGGTCATGTGACAGTCAGTGTGTGCTTGTTGTGTTTTTTGTTTCACACTGAAACTGTTCTCTGTGTAACAGCTTCCTCTGCTGATCCAGACTGAAGAGGATCCAGAGCCAGGGGCAGTTGCTCTTTTCACCAGAGATGGATCAGAACACACTGTTCATCGCCATGGCTGCACAATGATGTCATCGTCATCACGGGCTGCCAGAGAAACGTTCTCCTCTCACGCTGACACCAATCTGTCTTCACACAGTGAGACTTGGACGGCATATCTGTGTATGTGTGTGTGTGTGTGTGTGTGTGTGTGTGTGTGTGTGTGACCTGTTCGGTCTGTATGTATACAGTATGTGTTTGTATTTCTACATTTGTTCAGAATTTCTATAATTTTGTGAGGACCAATTACAGTTTAAGACTGACATTTTTGGAAAGTGGCTTCTTCAAATGGCTGTTTTTAATGTCAGATTAGAATCAGGACTGGACCTGGACCTGGACCTGGTTAAAACCAAAATATTATGACCTCTCACAGATGAAGAGAATAGCATCGATTATCTCATGACCAGTGTGCTGGTATGTTATAGAAATGGGCAGGTGTAAAGACTTGAGTTACTTTGACAAGGACTAAAGGTTGGAGCATTTCCGGGGAATGTGCTGGAACACGTCCGATCTGTGGAGGCTCCACCTTGCAACATACAGGACTCTAATGACCTGCTGCTAATGTCTTGGTGCCTGATACCACAGGGCACCTTCAGAGGTCTTGTAGAGTCCATACCTCAGTGGGTTGTAGCGGTCTTGGCAGCACACAGAGGACCAACACCATAAGAGGCATGAGTTTATGAGATAATGTTTTGGCTCGCAGTGTATATAAAAGGTTATTCAGTGACTTGCAGAAGATCCTTTTTTTTTTTTTTTAAGAGAAATGAGAACTGGAGAAGAATAAGTTTTAGGACAAGATGTGAGGAGATTTATAATGTTTTTTTTAATCAGCAGACATTGGTGGTTTTAAATGTTTTAGTTGAGGGTTTGAGTTGTTCAGGGAAATGAGGAGAGCCATTACAGAAAAAATGGCTGAGCAGGCTGAAGGCAGGGCTCGCTGGGTGACTGATGGTGCTAACAAAGACAATCCAAAAAGACGAGTCAAAGCTGGAAGTAGCAACAAGAAGAACAGCAAAAGAACTGAATCTGAGGCATGGGAAACAAGGAGAAAAAATGCATGAAAAAACTAGCAAGAGCAAAAAGGACTGAGAGCTTAGCTGTAGTGTTCTACCACTGGATTAGACTGAACGATCTGGTGAAGAGTTGAAGGAAGAACCAGGTTTAAATACAGCAGCAGGCCTGTAGCATTGATGAGGTGATGAGTGGCAGGTGTGTAGCTGAAGTGGCAGGAGCAGGAATCAGGTAGCCACGCCCAGCAGGACACACACACACACACACACACACACACACACACACACTGGAGAAAGTGCGAAATGGTAGAAGATCAATGTCTGATCTCCCAGGATTGTCCAGGACTACAAACGTAACTCAATGGACTCAAAGGCTTAAAACAAGCCTACATTAGTAGGAGTTTATGCTAGATGAACACTTTTCTACAAAGACAGACTCCTGAAGTATTATACCTGAGACTATCAGTGCTTAAAATACTGAGGGTTATTTTGTTTGTACCGAACAACTCGGTACACCCCCAGTGTTAAGACTTCTTTAAAATAGTAAAAGAAGAAAAAAGAATTTGATTTAGTCTAATGTTAGGGTTAAAGTTGTAGCTGTGATAATTAACGTTGGGGTTATGTGTTAGGAAATGTTTTATGTCACTGAGGGGCCCTCACAAGTATAGAAGTGCAAATGTGTGAGTATGTATGTGTCACAGGCAGCGTGGTCGCAGTGTGTTTCTCACTCTGCCAGGACTGGCACTTGGCTTGGCCAGAGGAACCAACCAGTAATGAGATCTCACTTCTGGCTCGCCTTCCTGCAGCGATGGCGTCAGCAGCCACAGAAAAAGACATCCTCCAATTAGACACAAATATACCCATTATACAAGAGAGAAACACGCACAGCTAAAATATAGAAACTGTGATCTGTGCGTAAATATGTCACAACAGCAAATGGCTGTTCAGTCAGTGAAAAACACTTTGGGATGATTGACCTCACGCTCTGCTGGTGAAATATTTTGTTTTGAAAATGGGCAGTTTGTGTGCTGTAGAAGGTGAGGATGGATGATGAGGGCTGCCATAGGGCTGGACAGGAAAATGGGAGGCTTATTTTTAATGGTGCAATAAACAAGACCTGTACTAGGAAAAGGGAAAATGACACTATCACTCATACATGTTGCAGCCCAGGCTGTAATTAGGATTTTAGAAATACTGGGGTGGTGTCATGAGTCCACCTCACCCCTCAAAATATTTTGGTACCACATACCAAAAAGAAGGTGGTTCATAGTAAAACTACATGTTATTTTCCTGATGATCTTCTTTTTTAAAAGTGTGTTGGTCTGTCATTCGACTCATTTTGGCCCAGACTGAAATATCTCAACAACTATGACCATGAAATTTTCTTCAAACATTTATGGTGAATCCTACTGACTGGTGATTCCCTTATTTTTCCTCTGACTCTACCAGCTGGTCAAAATCTTTACTTATCCTGTGAAATATCCCGACATCTACTGTACATTGAATGTGAATTGAAGTGAATTCTTTGTACATATGGACATCTACAGAAATTCACGAGGAGCATATGTATAGGTAGTTATTTTAAGAGGCCATATGTAAGTATCTCATTTAAAAAAAAAAGAAATATTAACTAAAATTATCAACAGGATGTGAAGAAATAAATTTTGTTATCATGTCGTGTATTGTGTTGCAGAGATATCTACTTCATTTAGCATGCTAACCACTAGCCATGGCACACACCATTGCAAAATGGCCGACTATGGCACAGGAGATATGCTGCCCTCTTAATTGTTTGAAGTATGAATTTGACAGTTCTTACAAATAGCCCATTTAAATAATGAAATGCGGTAAATTTTCCCTCACAGTTGGAACCTAACTTAAAATATACCGTATGATTAAATAATGTGAGCTTTTCAACAAAACCAGTTGAAAACATGTTATTAATTTGGAATAAAGAATAATTACAGTGAGAACTAAAGGCAATGCAATTTGTGGCTTGTATCCAACAGTGAGAGCAAATGACATGTCATCTTGAAATATAGTGTGTAACTTTGAAAGAGGGGTGGGAGTGGAGGCTTTGTTGTTAAAACCGCTAAAGCATCCTGTAGCTACATGTGCAGTTTGCACAGAAGCAAGCAACTGTAGTTAAAAACAGTGAAGTTGCAGCAGCTGAGGAAGATCTGTTAACAGTCTTCTAGGTTATTTCACTATGAGTTAATTAGAGCACAGACACCCTCTGTTAATGATTTGGAGTGGTTCAGTGACAAAGAAGGAGTACAGGTTCACAGTTAAAACTCTGCAGCCAGGGCTGTCTTTGGTTCAGTTGCGTAGTCACATTGAGGAATATGACAAATTAATTAAACAAGGAAATTCCAGTGTCTGCAGAGAGAGATTGCAGAGGGATTATGGACGTGTACATTGTAACACAGAGGGTTTTAGTCCAGCTCATTCATCTGTTTTCTGACTCTCAACTTTTTCAGAACATTTTGTCTTTGAAGCTGTGCAATCCCAATTATATCACATCAATCAGTCAATCTCTGAAAAAATTTGTTCAGGCAAATTCCAAAGAATGATTGATTGTTTTAAAGTTGGCTTTGACTTTGCCATAAATTTTAAACAGCAGCTTGTCATCATGGGTCTGACCAGAGAGAGGCCTGGTTGTGTAAGATTAGAGGAGACCTGGGCCAAAAGAAACATTTGCCAGTGTAACACAACCACTTTGTTACAACAAGTCATTTTTTTATCAAATAGATTATATTTATATAAATATGTAAAACCTGTTTTGTATGATATGACTCAGAGGGTAAGTAGCACAGTGATGTGGGTATTTGCCCATATTGTGAGGAAGTTCTTTCTGTTGGAAGCATACTGAGCATACAGATGGTGAAAGAAGAAGCAGATTATGCTGGGCCAACCCTTTGTATCTAAACTAACTACAGCATATTCTTTTTCTTTCAGACACTTTGCAGCCTGTGCATACAACTGATTATCAGTTATTAATACTGTGACATATAGTATGTCCTCCTCAGAGAAAAGGATAAAACTCAGACAGACAACCATAATAAAGCATCATCAAGGCACAGAACATAAAAATGTATAAATAATATGAACTCTAAAGCCCATACACCCACATTAAACAAACACTAACACATGCTGCTATACGACGCAGTCCCTGCAGATTTTTCAGTGAAGTGGGAGACTGGAAACTTTTGAAAAGCATATAATATCAGATTCTGGATTTTGGAGTATATTTAATTTAACAAGTTCAACTCAGTAATTGAATTTTTGGGGAAATTACTTACTTATTATAACAGAGTATTTTATGTCTTAAAACATGTCTGTAGGGTATGTTTCAGTGATTCATTTTATTAAAAGTTGTGAGCGCAAATTTGCAAAAGGCTGAGGGTGTGAATTTTAATACATATGTGTATATAGGAGTTTCTTTATTTGTGTTATGTGTTCACCTATGATGATGAATTCATATGCATAGAGAGAGACATAGACTTCTTCTTGCCTTGTTTTCTAAAATGTATAATATAATTCTTAAGTGACCAAGTATTAATTTCAGTGAACCTCAAACTTACCAAAGTGCCCTTAAGCAAGACACAGACTCCCTGCCAGCTCACTGCTCTGCTCTGCAGGTGAGGAAACACAAAGAGTTTTCCTACAGGGATCAACAACTTATATCACATTATTATTCAGCCATTGACTCATAGTTCACATACAGTATAAAAAGTACTTTCCTCTGATTAAGTCATGCATAAATACTCGTACCATTACACACCGCGCTTCACACCTTTCCCATAGCTTTCTAGTGCCAGGCATGTCTATTTCTGTGCAAGCCTGCCGTGCACAGCGGGCGGTGGGAGCGTGCACATGAAGCAGCTGCTGGCATGGGGCGAGGAATCTGAAGCACATGCACTCTCACACACATACACACACACATGCACACATATGCGAGAAACCTGAGCTGGTGACGGTTTGGCCCCCGGTTGGTTATTTTAGTCCACAGACACTCAGAAGACGCATTCGGCTTTGTCTGGCTGTGTGTCGGACACAGACAGAAATGTTTTAGCAGGACTGAAAAGTATTCTTAATTCTCACAAACAGAATTTTGCTCAACATGTGCTAATTAATATTTATGCTTTAGTTTATCAAGTAAACATCTAAGTGTGTTATATTTATAGCAAATTACATTCTCTGCACAAAGATGATACAACAAGGTTCAACTAAATGTCATGATCAACACTAAATACAGTGTAAAAGATTATTCCTGGTGTGTTTTGGCTTCTCAAACAGATACCAACGCGGGACTGAAGAGATGTATTTGCATAGGGACAACAGCAGCAATAAAATACATTTAGAAAAATAAAAAGCAGTGTGAATAGCTATCAGTGAATTGGTATCATGTTTGGAAGTTCTCAGATTGCTTTGGTGAAATGTCTCATTTCATTCTCTTATTAAGCACTAATGACTAGATACTGCTAATTAATCATTTAATCACACAATAAAACTGTCAGTCTGTCAGTCAATTGACAGCAACTTTGCTGGTTTTAATACGCTTTCCCCTGTGCTGATTATAATGACTGTCATTAATGAAGCTTCGCCTGGAAGAAACTTAGCGTACACCACAGTTTACATATTATGCAACAAGCCATATGAGAGTAAATCACCAGGGAATATGTACTGAAAAACAAACAGGTTCATTAGTTCATGGCAAAGTTGTTTCTTTGTTTATTACAAACAAGTACAGCCTGGTTTTAGATGCAGACACAGAAGCAGTCAGTTTATAAGACATTATAGTAGATGATTTAAAAAAAAACAAAAACTTTTCAGACTGATTGAATAAATTCAGTACACATATGAATCATTATCCAAGATTTACACTCGCGTATTAGCATGTTCACAACAGAGACTGAAATAGCTACAGCTACACATGCAGACCAACACTTCAGATGCTCTTTATGTGACCCACAATTTTGGAATTCACATTCACACAGTCACACACATCCAAGTGATCAAAGCATAACTTGTGCCATAAAGGAAAGTTGTGTATTTGAATGAAAACATCTCTATATATACACAATGATCACATACATACACACACACATACTGGTCCCCTATGTATAGCACACTGATTCAGAGCAAAGGCCTGTTTGTGTTTCAGCATTATCTGTGTGTAAGGGCAGAAACCTCCAAGTCGCTAAAAACACTGGACACCTGTTCCCTGGATCCCACTGGGAGAAATTCCACTCCCCAGTCAGTGTGTGTGTGTGTGTGTGTGTGTGTGTGTGCATGAACCTGTGTGGCAGTAACAAGAATGTTGACACTGGACTTTCCTGTCTCACGTGGACCTCTGTGCAACATCACTTCCTTTATGACCCTTCCCTATTTAAAGGCCAGTGTGGAGCCAGAGGGGCTTCAGCAGGGGATTAAAGTCAAAGTCCTCACACTCTTCACACCAGCGGCTCACCCACTGACCGACTGACGATCTGGAAAGCTCTGGATGTTTCCGTGAAGATCCATGCTGGATATAAAGGCTGAGGCGTTCATGATCAGTTTCACTTCGTGAGTCAGGAGTTTTTAAGATTCAAGTCAGACTCAACTAAATTCAGCTTGAATTTTCACCAGAAGAGTGAGTTTTGGAGACTTTGATAACATTCAGACCTTTTTGCATTGAGCTGACTTCTCATTTTTGGAAGCAGTTTGTTAGACCCAAAGACGCACGCTAACTCTCAGAAAACCAGACACACTCTGCAAGGTTTTGTAGAATTTATTTCTAAAGCCCTGAAGAAATATAAGACGAGTAAAATACCAATTTCTCGGAAAGCATCCCATCTAGTGTCCTGTCACAATGAGTTGCGGTGGAACCACCACAGTTTCACCACAGGAGCCTCAGGCTTTCAAACGGGCTGTACGGAAGATAAAATGTGCTGCTATGGTGGCCAATTTGGCCAAGAGCTGGCAGGGCTGGGCCAATGAACATGCAGGCAAGCAGGATGCTATCCCAAGTGGCTGGATGCCTTCATCTGTCGAGGAAGAAGACAAAAAAGAGCGCAACCATGTGGTCAAACTTACTGTTACCCCGCGTGTAATCACAGCAGAAGCCTCAGACACCAGTGCAAGTAAGATCAGGACCTGTACTGTCACCAAAACGGTCCAACCAAAACGCAGCGAGTGCAGCAGCAGTGATTTGGTCAATGCCATCCGAGGAAAGATGGAGTCAGGTCCAGAGGAGAGCAAGCCGTTCTTGGGCAACGAGTCGCCGACACGGCGGCGCCAGATGAGGGCACTACAGAGTGGAGGGGGAGGAGGGGTCATCCAAGACAAGAAGACGATGCTCCAGGACAAGAAGCCAGGGTCGAGGAGTAGCAGTGTGGACACAGAGGACAGTGGCCTGGGAGAGGAGGCAGGGCTCAGCGACAACAATGAATCCAAAACTGAACAGGGGGAGATCCAGCCCAAGAAACAAACCAACAGGCCAAAGGTAGAGTGGTTACTCACCATGATGATATACCAACATTAAGGCAAATTCACTGGTTCAGTCTCCAAACTTTATCAACCCAATGTCGAGCAACAGGACACAGCTGTTTTCAACCAAAAAAATCTTTGAAAATGAAATGAATGCTACTAACCCAGTACCAAATTTACAGCTAGCCAGTGTTCTGGCTTGTTCTGCTGCCCCCAAGTGGCCTAAAATTGATTTGGGTTGATTTGCAAAATAACTGATGCCTTAGCCGGCCATCCAGTACGAAACATGTTTCTCTGCCTGTAGCTGAACCTACTGTAGGTTTAACTGAACCTCAGAAGAGAATGTCCTTTCCAAATACCAAAATAAAAAAAGCTGCTGGGAGGCACTTTTTGGAATTTGTCCTTACAAAGTACAGAAAGACAAGTGAAAGTGAAGTTATGATAGAATATAGCCAAACACTTTTATTTCTCTGGCTAACATCCAAACCTCTTATTTTGTGATTGAGGTCATTTGCAATTGGTCCTTTGCACATTTGAGTGCTGTTAATGACAGGCAGATAGAAGAGCTAATATGACATTGCATAATTGCCCTCTAATTATGTTTTTTTCAAGCATGAGATCAGTGGGTTATACACAAGTTTTAACAAGACACTTATAAGTCTCTCTTGTCTACTTTTTCTATAACCACAATAAATGTTTCCCTTGTCCCTCTATTAAACACAGAGTGGAGGACAAATGCCTTAAAATAGAGCATAAATATTCCCACACAAGTCACACAGCGTGAATAAACAAGTTTAACCAGAAGTCCCTTTGATGTCACCTGAAGAAATCCAATGCCCTCGCGGAAACCAAACAGCATAACAGTTGCATAACTCCAATACTGAAATATCTCCTATAAAAGGCAAAGAACCCGGACGGTGGGCCCCCAGTGTGTCGATGGGGTCGCCAGAGAGCGAGTCCAGCTCATAAAAACATAAGCTGGACTGCTGCAGTGCAATGGAATATATGTAAATAAATATAGTCATGCTCTGCAACGTGTTCGCCAACCTGACCTTCAGGTGGAACAGTCAGTGAGGGGAAAACGGGGTGAAGGGAGAGAGGGCAGCGAGGGACACGAGTGAGAGAGGTAATGTGAGAGACAGACACAGTCAGACACTGTGACAAGAATAATTTAGGGATATGAGAAGCAGTGTAAGGACATTTTATTTCATTGATTTGTTTGTAATGTCGAATTAAACTGTCTTAATAAACATAATGTCTGAAGGCAGTGGCGAGGTATTTAAATAATAACGAGCAAATAGTAATGAGAAACTGGTCACATTCCTGCTCTTGCATGTTCAGAGCAGAAACGCAGAGACAAATGCTAAGAACCAAAGATGGAGTAAAAATAGAAAAAACAAACAAGGGAATCAGGAGCATCACTCGCAGAGTTTCGTGGAAGGTCCCTCAGTGACAAGTCTTCACTTTTCATAGACCACATACCAGAGAGATCTGATGACACTGATCTGAGGGCCTGGCAAGCTGAGGAAAATACCGAAGGAGGAGAAGACGTGGGGGAAGGAGCGTTGGGAGAGAGAAGAGATTGAACAGGAAGGGCAAAAAGAAGAGGGAGATTTTGATGAATGAGACCACGGAGAAAGATGAGAAGGGAGACAAAACAAAAGCAGAGAGGAAGGAGAGATGAGAAGATGCACAAGAGTTTTTTTTAATTACTTTAAAGGTTAAATTGGTTGGTAGTGGCACTGCTGAAAGACACAACAAAAAAGTCAGACTGTAAGATGTTTTCTGAAGAGCAGCCAGAGCATTCATGGATTCTTAAGATTGTAAAATATAATGTTTGAACATGCTGGCTTATATGAGTAAATATTTTGATTAATATATATGTCTGAGAGCAAAGAAAAGGCCATGCAAGTTTATTACAAGGAGGAGGGTCATTAATCAACATTAACATAGAGACAGAGTGTGGTCACCCTGATCAGTCAACAGATTCTGATGTGTAAAGTCAGAGGAACCAGATGTTAACCTGTTTTACCATCATTTATCTCCAGATTAAGATTGCCACTATGGGTGACATCAAAAGCCGCTGGCAGCAGTGGTCCAACCTGCACATCGAGGGCCAGAAGCTCAACCCCTTCAGCGAGGAGTTTGACTACAAGTACGCCATGGCTCAGCGCCTCCGCAAGGGTGATGCCGGTTACGGTCGACCCAAAGACGGCTCCAAGACGGCAGAGAGGGGCGACCGGGCCCAGAAACACATCCACAGGGAGATGGAAGAGATGGTGTGGATTATCAGGGATATGGGCTTCAAGGACAAAGAGGGGAGGACCATCATCTCCTTTGGCAGGCTCTTCGACCGCTACGTGAAGATCTCAGATAAGGTGGTGGGCATCCTGCTGCGCTGCCGCAAACACAAGATGTTGGACTTTGAGGGGGAGATGCTGTGGAAAGGACAGGATGATGATGTTATCATTACACTGAGGGACTGAGGACAGACATGATGTCTTAAAAACATCCACACATACAAACACACCCACTAATCCCACACATCAGCCCAGCCAGAGAAACAATGCTAATCACAATGCTACATCTTGTATGCAAGAAAAATGTAGTCGTGTGAAAGAGAGAATAGTGCAATGTGATTATAATGTTAAACAATAATAATAATTCTCACACAGCTCACAGCTTCAACGATGAACACACTGAAAGGTAAAAATCAGTAAAACATAAAACAATAGACAGACAACATCTCTAAAACTATTCACATCAGATCTTTAATACACTTAAATTATTAACAGGCTGTGAGTGGACACACACACACACACACACACACCAGACTCATTAGTTCTTCTCATATACCTGACAGGTCATCCGGTGAAGGGAAGCTATCTTTTGCATGCTAACCATGCTCGCCTTGCTAACTATGCTGTATGCTCGAGGCCTCGAGAATCCAACACAATGTCAGCCATGTTAGAAACCTTCACTCAGACTGCAGCTGAACAAACTTACAGGAGGTTTCATCTCCTAATTCACTGGCAGACTTAACTTTTAACTCTTAAGATCATTTTAAAAACAAACAAGCTAGCACGGATGTAGCCTTGTCACAGAATATTGTGCATTCAAAATGAGAATTACACAGCAATGTGACCAAAGGGGGTTTTTGTCCCCTTTGGACTGACTTTAGCGTTAAAGTATGTGAGTGAATATTTGGCAGTGGTTTAAGCTAATATTTACATTAAGGCAGGAACAGATGAAAAATAGATTGGTATACTAAACAAGAGCTCAGTTACCATTGGATAGTTTTATAGTTTTGTATGTGCACTTTTTATGGGATATAAATTTAGAATGTTTAACAAGTCAGCTTTGTTAAACTTTGTGGATGTACAGTATGGATGGATACTTCAAAGCAGATTGAGCCAGTTTAGGCAGCTCTCTATAGACTAATATATGGGCTGCCTGTCGTCAGTATTTCAAACCAAAGTTGGAGCCATTGTCTTTGGACCACAATAATTATCTGTTTTCAGTTTTCTAGCCAACTAACTGGTTGATTTGCCCTTGATTGTAAAAGTAGAAAAGCTTTGTAGAGTTACTCACATATAACATTTTATCAGTAAAGGAAACCAGCAGTAGCAAGAAGCTTGAGCACAGTGAAAAACTCTTGTTCACCGATGTGAAACGTTCAACTGTATTGTGAAATGTCATTTACCTCATTTGAATATTTAGGAGAAACTTGAGCTGTGTGAATGAAACTTAGAGGTGCTTAATAAGTTAATTTTGAGTATTTTTTTTCTTTCAAAGTGAAAGCATATGAGACTTCTTACAGAAGCACAATTTTATTACAAAATGTGTCATAAGAACTGTGCAGGGTGGTGTACCATGCACAGGTTATAAAGTAAAGTATTTTGTCATTGGAAAATCCATTTAGTACTGAGACTGTGAAATTAGTGTTTTGGCATTTTTGCTGTGCTCAGAGTGTTAACATGGGACGTCAATAAAGACTTTAAATACTGATATTCAGTTTTTCTTTATTTAAGTTGTCGGATTTTGAACTTCTGAGCAAACTGTCTCTTTCACAGCTGTAGTTTGGTTCATCTTGTCCAGATCAATCGTAGGAACGATATGAAAACATTCTTTGTTTTTTCTGGTCTGTCTTGTGTTCACGTTGAAACAAACCAATGTCAGTGCTTTATGACATCAAGTTTTATGCTGGATACAGTGACACTGTTTGCTGCCAAAAGTCCACACATACAACCATCTATTCTTACATAAGAACAGAAATAAAAAATCCTATGCTAATAACAGTTGTCTGAAGATGTACAATTATGTACAGCTTATTTATAGTTGTAGGTTTAGCTTTGTATTCCACCCATTAATGCTGTAGTTTCTTGGATGCATCCCCAGTGTCTCTCATTTATTATTACTGCTGCAATGAATTATGGCCTAGTCACTCTGAAAAGTCTACAGGGTTGCACACTTGCTAAAAATCCTTGGGAAAGTCTCCAGAAGCTTGCCAGAGCCCTTAAGCGCCTGCTGATGCTGCAGTGAGACAGTCTTAAGCCCTTGTGGACTCTGTGGCTCAGTCCAGACACTGTTGGTAGTTCACTGAGCTTTTGTCACATTTCACCCCCCCCCTTTCTCTGCTACTAGGGTGTTTCCTGGAGGGGACAGGGGAAGGAAAGGTGCACAGCCTCAGTGTTTCATGGCATGTATTACACACCATGTTTTTGATAAATTAATTTGGATTCTGCTCCATGTTGACATGACTGCATCACATCATTTGATGCATATTTGTCAGCTGCACATTCATGCTGGGAATCTCCTGTTCTACCACACTCCATTGTCAGGAATTTTGAATGTAGCCATTAGAAGATGGTAAATTGTGGCCATAAAGGGATGCACATGACCAGCAACACTGAGATAGGCAGTGGCATTCAGACAATGATCAGCTTTTATTAAGGGACCAAAGTGTGCCATCACCAGCCTGGACTGTTGACACAAGGCAAGTTGGTTCTCCTGTTCTTGGTTGAAAGGAGACCAACCTGATGTGTCTTCTTGTAGCCCGCCCACCTCAAGGCTGGACGTGTTGTTCATTCTGGTGTTCATTCTTTATGTCGCCACAGTTGTAAAGAGTGGTTATCTGAGTTACTGTGCCTGTCTGTCAGCTCCAACCAGTCAGGCCATTCTCCTCCAGTCTCTTTCATTAAGTCTTTCGTGATGCAGAGCCACTGCTCACTGGATTTTTGTTTTTGGCACCATTCTGAGTAAACGTTAGACTATCGTGCATGAAAATCCCAGGAGATCAACAGTTTCAGAAATACTCAGGCCAACCTGTCACTGAGATCACATCTTACCCCATTCAGATGTTTGATGTGAACATTAACTGCAGCTCCTGAGCTGTATCTGAATGACTGTAGACTTTGCACTTATAGCATGTTATGGTTTGGATGTTAATCCAATTTTATTGAAAGATCCGGGAGAGAAAGATGTAGTAGAAGAGAAAATCACAGAAGGAAAGCAGAAAGAAGAAATGGAGAGTAGATGGCAAATAAAAAAGAGGAGGTACTATAAAGGAGAAAAGAGGATGGAGTCACGGAGAGGAGGATAGGGAGGTATGATAGTAAAGACATATCTGGAGTTTTAAAATTCACTCTTGGATTAATACAGTCAAAGTCCAGCCCTCCCCTGAATTAAAGCACCTGAAAATGTTACATTACAGTAACGCAGTAGGGGACAGCACAGTGTGGTGGAGGACCGTCTGTATCACAGCGCAGCTCCTTCCTATATGGTGTCAGTGTTTTACTGAGGTGAAACATGCTGTTGTTTGAAATTGTAATTTCCCCCGTGGAGAAGATGATTTATGTCTCAATTTGCATTTGCACCATCTGAGGGCCTCCTGCTGCTTCATCCAATTTTAGTGTGTGAATTTGTCTTTCTGTCTTTGTGTATGCAAGTCACGCTAGCACTTGTATGTGTGTGAGTGTGTGTGTGATGTGGTGTCTTCTCCGTCTGTCAGTCTGCGCATGTGCATGCAAGTCATGCCTTTGCCTGTGTGTATGTGTGTGTGTGTGTGCCTAGTGTGACCTGGCTTCCTGTCACGCAATTGCTTTGTGTGTGTGTGTGTGTGTGTGTGTGTGTATGCGTGTGCTTTCGTATCTATCCAACAGTGGACCTCCCCTTTGTTACACACTCCCTGGACGTGTGAGCCAACAGGGGACATTTTGGACGACCGCTGATGGTCATGCTATAACTCATGCTGTAATTATGTCTTAAACTCTATACTGAATTTATTTTCATTATACCCAAGAGGGGACCTGCAGGTATTTGAGTTTGAAAGGTCATTCTCAGCTTTGCCTTTGCAGGTAGGAGCAGTGATTTTAAGGACTCATTCACATGGATCATTTTTTCACAGACAATGTGAATGGCTTGCAGCCCCAGGCAGGCTTTCAGACTACAGGGCAGCTATTTAACAAACTAGTTCTCATGACAAAGGGTTGCGGAGACGCAGTGCAGGGCCGATGCAGGCCCATGCCTGTACAGGTAAAATTATACTTTGTATATACATACTCTTCCCTCAAAACACTTTTTCATGTTGCAGCAAAGATGGCAGTCACTCATGGTTTTCATCAGACTAGATAGCTCAAGGACTGAAAATTTCAGTCCTTGTGTAACTTATATTGATATTTCCCATCATAATCAGTTGATTTCCTATATTTTGACTTGATATCCTTGCCACTAAAGGATGAAGAAACACCGCTTAAATGGTCCTGACGAACTCACACCCAAGAGGTGTGTTAGAGGAATGAGGCTCCGTGAATTTTGACATCCAACAACTGAAGTGAACACTGAAAAGCACACAGAGAGAAGCTCCTAGTGCAATCAGTAGCGTGGTATGTTTGTTTGCAGATGTAAGGCACCAGTGGTGCAACATCTACTTCAATTCCTGCCTGTTTTTCGTAACAGAAGCACCAGAATCAATCGTGCTGTGGCATGCTGCCCCACTCGTCTCGATGGTTTGTAAAAGAAAGTTACAGAAACAGTGGTCCACTCTTGGTTAGTGTAGACTGGAAGTCCACTGTTGGTAAGATAGGAATGTTTGTGTGTGTTTGTGCGTGTCTGTGTGTGTGTGAGAGAGAGAGAGAGAGAGAGAGAGAGATATTAATACAAGCTGATCAGTTTGGTCGCCAGGGAGTCTGGATGTCTGCCAGAGAGAGACGGAGGGAGGGAGAAATAGTGAGTGATGTGGGGAGAAAGATAGGAAGAGAACAAGAGATACTATAAGAGAAAACAGGGAGATAGAAGGACAGAAAGTAATGTGGAGAAAGAAGAGAGAAGAGAAGAGAGAATATCCCATCTAAACAGACAGGCTAAAGCTTCATACTTGGTCGTCCTTAGCTTCTGATCCGTCAAACAAAATGAACCCCGCCTCTCCAGATCCCCATGCATTATTTTTCTCTGTCTTTCTTATTATTGTGTTTTTCTCTCCTCCTCCCCATGTCTTTTTTTCTCTTCTTCCTTCCCTTCTCATCTGTTCCCATAAGGGTTTTATAGATTATTGAGTTTCAGGAAAGTTTTTTGTTCATCAGCTTTTAGTTGTTTGCCTTTAACTACATGTGTACGTCCTCGTAAATTAATGCTGTGCTTTCAAAGATGCAGTTTATCACATGAACAGTGGGGGCAGTGTTTCAGGATGTAAAGTAACGTCACACTCTGAACTGATAAAACTAACTGATAAACTGATAATAACTATAGCTAAAACATTTAAATTGTAAACTGTAAAATAAGCTGTAGTCCCTAATGTTGATATTAAAACCACAAATAAGTACAAAATAAACAAAGAGAAACAGACATTAAAGCATCTAACGATGGAGTTAAACTATTTTATTGACGGCTGGAATAGAATAACAATACACCAAATTGTGCATTTACTCAACAATATAACAGTTTTCCAAAGAATCTGCAAATATACTTGTGTTTTAAATGACAGTACAGTGAATAAAACTAAAGTTACACCATTTTGTTACTCTTCTGATAACATTCAGGTCCTCAAGGCAGTAATACATGAACAACAAATGGAAAGCAATGCAGATGGGAATTTGCTGCTTAATGCTTTGCTAACATTGGTTTATGTTAACATTTACTGACTCTAACCTACAGATGGGAATGACAAGTGTTTAAAAAATTACGACATATTTGTAAATGGAAGTTTGAAATCCTTAAATTAACAATGTAGGCTACTTCTTTACATGTTGAGTTGAAATAGTGATGCTGCTGCTGAGGTGCCATTGAGCAATAAATGCTGAAGCCCCTCAGTGGCTGGCAGCACTGAAGGATGGAGCAGTTGACACTGGCCAATGAAGTTGTAGCTGAGTATATGTTTTTATAAACTCTTATCAGTGAGAAAATTTGACTTTCCATCGGCATTGCTCCCAAAAGTTGCCCATATCACATGTTCCTGGCATGAGGCCTGTGAAACTGTTTGATCTCATATCCCAAAACCAAAACATCACCTTCATATTGACATGACATGTTTGGAAATGTGTCAGATGTCCTCAAAAGGCCTCAAATTGTGGTTTAGTGATGAGAATTTAAGGCTGTGAATGCTGCAGATAAAATGGCTTTATATCACTGGATGAGTAAAGAGGAGGCTCTGTTTGGAAGTTTTGTGGTTGGTGCAAAAAGTGTGTTGACACCAGTGTATGAACAACAATGTGAGACTGAAATATGAACAGAGAAAGGTGAGGGGTAAATTCATCAGGAACAGTGTTGAGAAACACATGTTACAAAACTCCATGGCACTTAGATTCTCACTGGGGTCACCCAACCTAAAAATGTATTCACTCATGGTAATGTGGAGCGCTTTGGATGAGAGGATCTACCAGATGGCATGTGGGGGAAACTTTTATGAGGGCTGGGTTGAGGAGGGCCTCTGAGGAAAAAAAACAAAAAAAGTTTGGGAACCGCTGCCTCTGCAGCACAGCAGACTGGAGGAGATGTGTTGCTTTTGGGATCCACCAGCGCCACCGTTTCATAACAGCCACAGAGGAGCTGCAGCTACCCTTTCATCCTCCCACTCCTCCACCTCCTTCCCCAGAGAGAACATGATATGTGTCTAGAAACGTACACACTGTCACTCTAAAAGAAAAGGACACAAACAGTGCTCTCTTTCTTTCTAATAAGTGAAACCCATGTACTTAAGAGGAAAAAGATATGGACAATTTAAGCTCAGGTAACGGAGGGGTGTTTTTCTTTTAAAGAACTTCAAAGGGAATTCTACCTGGGTTCACTTTTAGATTGATCTCCTGCAAAAACAGACAGAAACTTGACGGCTTCGCCCGTGCAGTCTATGTGTGAAAAAAGGGGTTACCAAATATACCATCTTTAAACTCAACAAAATCAAAAAGGTAAATTTTCTTATACTTTACATCAAGGTTAGCTCTGAGGGTGCCAGTGACCACATATACATACGCACTATCTTGCCATAATGTGAGTAATATAGGAGGCATGTAAAGTTTTTATACCATGTTTACGCTCTTTTTTTTGCAGTGGAGAACACCATTCTTTTTCAAACGTTTTTCGTGGGTTTGACGTGTTTTGCGAGCTATTTATGCATGCCAATTTGGAGGAGCCCTCTCAGCTCCTTGAATTAAAAAAGAGCTAGTCAGCCCGCTCGGTTGGAGGAGGACGCAGCTTGAGAGACTTTTTCAGTGAACAAGCAGTACCCATTGGTATAACTGGACACCATCTTGGACCATCCAATTGTCCGGAACATCCACAGAGCCTACCAGCTGCTGTAGCTTTAAAGGAAATTAGTTATTATTAGTAGGTTACTTCCTAGTTACTGCTGAGGTTTTGATTTCCTGAACATATATGTTCACTGGTGAATATACAGTTCACCTTTGAAGTACAGTTTACAGCTTCAGGAACCCATGCTTCTACCCGCTGAGTCAAATCATGGAAATGCTACTGTTTTCATCAGGGAAATTCCAATAGCTGAATTGTTGTGTGTATGTAAATATAGTCAATGTCCACTGAGAGGATTGTCATGGGAAAATCTTAGGGACAGTCATGTTACCTTTGTTTCACAGCTAAATGTTATGAGCTAAACACATACAGTAAGCTGCTTAATATAGGTGACACAACTGTCCTTCAAGTTTTCTCTCTGTATCTTGGGCATTTGCCGCTTATGGTGCCATTAAACAGTTAAGGGGAAATGTCTGGTTTTGCAGAATGACAACCTACAGATCCCAACAGATCTTCATTACAATTCTTAGAGATGGTTAGATTGTGAATGTCCTTTTTTTTCCCATTTTACTCTACTTGATTGAAACCACAAAGTACCATTATGTGCATTTAAACATTGATAAAGAAACAATAGCGTTATATTTCTAACTTTAGAAAATAAGTCTTGTTAAGAAACAGGTCAGAATCTTTGAATATCTACGCTGCAAAAATGTTTTTTTTTGTTCTTTTTTTTTTTCTTTTTGCTCAGTTTGTTCAATTAAGCCCACACCAAGGAGTGGGGAGAATACACAAATAGTCAGTTGAAATATCAGTATATCAGAAATTCATTAAGAACATACGCAAAGAATCATTTCCATAGATGACACTTAAATTACTTTAAGTAATGGGTTGAAATGGTGACACTGTAAAACTTTTTTTGCGTTATTTTGACTACTTTATGTGACAATTCTTAGTCCTTAGCCCTGACAAAATGTATATCGGTGTGTTTAAGGCCTCTACTTACATTACAATTGATAGTAGTGGATACATAATTAACATCCATGTGGCAGACACAATCAAAATATGGGGGAATGCAAAAACGTACAGTTTGGTGCTGATCTATAACGTCTACGTACATAATTCATCCGTTTCCCTTCAAAGTTATAAAATGTCACAAACAAACTCAGACTGGTGAACAAGAAGCTTCAGATGAACAAAAATACACAATTTTAATAAACAAACATTAATTACTCTTATTCCTGCTAGCAATGTTGGCATATATTTTGTCTGTCTCTCAAACAAGTAGAGAAGAAAATGTTGCTGCATGGGTCAGCAGTATACATGTTTACACCAAATTCACACTAATGCCAGAAACTGCACTTGTAGCCATCATAGACAACCCATCATTCACTGCATGCATGCCATACTACTGCTGCCATGCTGCTCCACCCCCGAGAGGAACTGTTGGGTTAAATGGTGCAGTGAACAATCAGCTCTTTGTTAACACTGATTAATGCTTTTTTAAAATGTCTGTTTATTTGTGTTGTACAGGCAGCTGCTGCAGGTTGGATGTACATAGATGGGAAACTTCTATGATGGTTACCACTGCAACTTTATGTTTATAACTCTCATTCTAATCTTTCTGCATTAAATCTGTCATTATCATGCACTATTACTTTTGTTTTAGCCACACAGTCCATGTTATTGGACGTAAAGCCATTTCTTTTAACCAGAATGAACTCTGCTGTATGGGTTACTGAAAGAAAATTTAAATGCTGTGTGTCTTAAGTGTGTAAACGTTTCTCTTTCATTGGTCCACAATTGGGAAATCAGCCCTCAAAATATGTTCAAATTTTGGCACAAAAGAACACGGACAAAAACACATTCCTTGGGTCACAGTAAAAGGAGTTAATTGATTTTATATATATATTTATATATGTATATATTTGATTTATACAACTGATCTAATATCACCTCTTTTATCCATTCCATTTATTTAAAAAACCCTTTTGTTCTAACTACCAGGCAGTCATTAGATCAAAATCCATGCAACTCAAAGATTTAGTTTGTGAAAAATGATCCTGCATTTTTCAAATCAGAATTTCTTGTGTTAAAACGGGGTATTACATTTCAGCTGCCTCTGAATTTTACAGAGATCCTCAGAGACTAAATGACACTCTCCCTGGAATAAGTTATGGAAAAACACATGAATGCACTGTATTAAAATGACAGAACTTAACAAGTGATTTTCAGTTCATGTCATTCCTTACATTTTTCTATGGACAACAGCACATTATGTGAGTCCTGACACATATATGAAATATATTCCACAAGATAATCATTATTTTTTCATTCTTATTGTTTCTTGTTGAATGTGACTGTAGTGAAAATCACTGGCTAAGTTCATCATTTTCCACAGTTTGAAATGAGCAACTAAAAAAAAACCTGCAATGACTGGATGTTTTTTTGATTATTGCTTTACAGAATGTAGCTAATTTGTTTGGAAATAGTTATAGTATTAATATCCCTGCAACACTGCTACTGGCAAAACAGAGGCCACTTTTGCAAAGTTGTTTTTAGAGTAAAATTACTCCAAATTGTATGGTTTAATTAAAATATTAGTTGATTTGTGTATGAGAAATTCAATTTTGTTCTGAAATCTTGCCTTGAAGTTAAAAACAAAACTTCATTGCAAAACAATGTGGTATTTTAATTTTTTTCTTGTTTTTCTTAATGTCTTGTTGCAGATTTCAGTTATTGTCTGTGAAAGACAAAAAGCCCAAAAATGAAATTAAGTCATTCTTGTAAAAATCTGAATTAAACTGCTACATATGTTGTTGTTTTTTTTTCCTTCATTGATGTTGGGTCTCAACCCAACATTCAGTATTTCTTTTCCTTCTGTGTAGCATATAGCTCATGCTTAATCTTATCAAGTTGTCTGCTAATTAATTAGACGTTTTAATCAGTCATGCAGATGCTACCAGCTAAAGCTACAATCTTACGGTAACTAGCAAGGATATCCCTTCCCTCCCTCAGAGTTTTAACATAAATCAACTAAGTCATTATAGATTAACTTTGGCTCACTCCAAAAGACACTAACAACCATAATATTTACACATAAAAAAGACATTAAGAATCATAAAGTGCCCAAATGAAATACATATACGTCTTTTCTTTAATAAACTATAAATTTCTCTACAGTGTGCACATTGTGTTCCCTTTAGATTCATCCTATTTTGTGTCCTTTTTTTTTGAAATCTCTGAAACCTGACGTCAGTCCAGACAGATCCTTTGTTTGGATGATGCAAAGTACATTTCATGCTTCCTTTCTCTCTCTTTCCTTTTCCTCCCTCTCTTCCCTTCTCCCTCCAACACTGAGTTGTAGCATGGCTAATCACCAGGTGCCTTCGCGGTCGGTGGATTAGGGCTGTAATTTAGAATAAAAGGGACGCTTCTCTGCACAGCCTGAATACTGCTGTCAGATGTTGCGAGTGGTTGTTTCTGTTCCTCCCTCACGATGGCACATGCCATAAGGTAATTGAAGAAGAGGAAGGAGAAGACACTTGCTGGTAGAAATTGGCACAGTAGAAACTGTTATTAGATAACTGTTAGCCAAAGCTTTAAAAAAAAAGAGAGAGAAGAAGAAATCTTAAAAATCTACTTCTAGAGTATTAGCTAAAGAGTATTCTGAACTACAATTCAACTGGAGGATATACAGCAAGTTCTCAGCCCTACTCTGTCAGCCAGGCTACTGTCCTCAATGCTTTTGGAAACATCTGAATTAATGTCATGTGTCCGTGCTACAGCACAGGTAAAATATCAGCCCCCTTCACGTGTTGTAACCTGCACAACCAGGTGGATTATGAAAATTTAGAACACAGAACAGAACTAGACCAAATGAAAACAACATCCTCAAAAATTCAGACCCCATTTAGACCTAGTTGTAGCAGGTTCATCATAGCCTGATATGGTTTAACTAACCGCATTTGGACGTGCTAGTCATATGCATCTGTGGTTAACACTTTTGAATTCTATATGCATAAAATCCAATTTAGTTTGACTGCAACACCAGATATCTGAATTTACCATGTTTCCATGTTGGGCTTCAGTGGATACACTGATAGCACAATTTCAAGAAGAGTTCTGGGTGACACATACAATTTGTAAAGACAAATGCTCTGGCTTGAACAGAATCACCTCCTGATGTGGTTCAGGTGATCAGATTTCAAAAATGTTCTTGATGTGTTATACCCACATAAGCTGGAAATCTCAATCTGTTACAGAATCAAGAAACAACCAGGTAAAATGGGGTCTACGTGTTTTCATTCCCACCAAACATGACACTAGCTGATTTTACTAATAAACACCGTCCACAACAGATGACAGAACAATCTGTAAAATCAGCTCATGTCTTGATTGAGTGCAATGAAAATGTTCAGACCCTTCGAGCATAATGGCACGTGGTCTTTGGGAACTCAGAACCTGCTTTTATGCCACATACACTCACCCAGGAACCAACTTACACCTGACACTGCAGGTGAATACAATTAACTACAGAGATAACAAACTAAGAGGACAGAAACCAGCAGTACTCTGGATCCCCAAGATCAGGTAACAATCTAGATCCTTCCAGAAGACGAAAGGGGACACTGAACACTAAAGGGCCAAATGTGTGACAACAAAAACAAAAACAGCTTAAGTCAGAGTGTTCGAAACCAAGATATCTTGGTTGGTTACAACAAATAAGTTTAATTCTTTCTCTGAAAGTCCTCTTCAGTCCTGCTGCGCACAGATCCATTCACCTACAACCTGCTGTCCCCATGCTCCTGCAAAACTGGGAGGCTGGTGTCTCAAACAATCTGAGGGCAGTCTCACACTCTCTCCGGACTTGTGGATAGACAGATAACACTCAGAGCTGTCCAGCCCCTTAATGAGTACACAGAAAGACAACAAGCAGTCCTGGGAATGAGAATCGAATGTAGGCTGTGAAGAAGGCGCGTAGCTGAAGCAAAGCTGAGCCCGCAGTGCATTGTGGTCCCAATAGGATGTGATCAATGTCAGCAACCGAGCCCTCCTTTGAAGTATCCTCATTAAGTAGGTTTTTGTTTTTTCATCAAAGAGATCTGAAGAGAGCAAAATTTTCTTGCGAGTCTGAGGGGCAGTCGGTTGCAACAACAAAAGAAATGTGCTTCCCATGAGTCTCGGGAAACAGTCTGATAGAATATCAAAAGAATTACAGTACATTTCCAATGAGTGCCAGAATTATTTACTGATTTGTAAAATAATTTCCCAATCAGGGGAGTGATTCATTCCCCAATGTGGTTGGACCTGTTGAATTACCTGCTCCAGGGGCAGCGCCACCTGGCTGACCCGGGCACAGGGCTACAGGGTGTATAAAAACATGTCTTAGGACATAGTTGAGACAGTAAATGGAATCTTAGTCGCGACAACAAAAATCTGTATTTTGCGTGAGTCTTAGGATCGCTCACAACAGGGCCCAATGGTGCTCTCCAGGGACATCTGGGAGGAGTGGCGGATGAGTGGTGCCATTGTTGGATCCACCATGGAGGAGGTAGGGAAGAGCTTGTACCAGCCAATCACCATCGTGCTGAGGTCCAGCTCCTCCAACAGGATTCGTGCTACACCCATGAAGCATTTGCGGTCCATCCGTCCATAGTTGCCCCAAACAATCACCTATGGACCAGAGAAGCAAGACAGATAATTATTTATTCATGTAGACATGAAGTATAACTGAGGCTGATCAGAAAGTCATTTGTTTTGCAGGTATTTGTTCATAAACTTAAGTCTGTAGGATTCATCCTCTGGGGACCATGACTGTTTGTACAAAAGTTCATCCAACCTTCATTGAGATATTTCAGTCTAGAACAAAAAGGTGGACCGACCAAACAAAAGACTGACCGACCAACGCTGCCTTCCCTAAAGCCATGATAGCAGTTTGAGAGTGCTGCCCATAAACTGAATAGAGATGAACAAACAAAAACAAAAACTTTGCATTTATATTTCACTCTGTCTTAAACTTGTTTTTCCTCTGTACTTTATTGCCACCACTATTAATTAAAAACTCCCATAATGAGCTGCCTGATGAGACTGCAATAACTATATCAGTGACTGTAATTTCTCTTTTTAACTCAATTTATTTGCCAAACATTAGAAACACACTGGTATCTTCTAGGAAACCAATAGGGTTAACTTAGAGGGGAAAGATGTGAACTTTAAGCACAGTTGTACTTTACAGTGCATTCTCAATCTATGCTAATATTTATATTATATTTTAATAAATATCTGTTCCAATTAGCAAAGTTCCATCTGCAGGTAGGTGTACTTAATATTCACTGTTTCCAGATCATGCAATATTTAATTCCTAAACATGACTTCAAAGGCCCATGAATCCTGCACATAAAACATTCTGGGGGTAAAGGAGGGCAAAACAGATTAACTGACAAAGTGATAAGGTTAAGAGGGTGGGGTTAATTAGCATTAATCCAGATGGTTTAGAAATCTGTTCTGAGGCAATACTGATCCTGATAGTTTCTCTGTGTCACAGCAGCACAGGCCAGGCTGAGATGTCAATTAGAGTCAATGAAGAGGGATTGTGTGTGAGGAGAAGGGAGATGGGGTGAGAGAGATGTTGGTGGTATGTGCTTAGAAACCTGTGTGTGTTTGTACGTTAGGTGTCCTCTGTCTCCTGACATCCTGATAACATCGGGGCTCATCTCAGACGGCCCCACATCTTGTCAAGCGCCGGACAAAATAATCAATATCCGTCTGCGTGTGTGTCCTCTCGCGTGGTGGTCTTGTGTGTCCGTGCATGCCAGCATGCCAATTTGTATGGTATGTGTGAGTGTGTCTGCGTCTGTGTGTCTGCAAGTGATTTCCACAGAGACTCAGAGACCAAATCTGCTTCAATCTATTCCCTCCATGTTTAAAGGAGAATCTATCTCTCTTTCTGTCTGCCTGCGATTACTTCTCCAAACAAGGTCCTGACCTCAACCACTACAACTTAGGAGTGAGAGAGACATGTGGAGAAGCAGAGATGGATGACAGAACAAGAAACTGGTGGAGTGTTTAGTATGGAAGATGAAAAATACAGTGCCCCAGATCCTCCACTGTTCCACTCTCTGGGAAGAGGAACAAACAAAAACACTCACTGCAGATGCTGATGGAAAGACAAAAGGGGATTTAATTTAAAAAGACACAGCATGTTGGACTGAAGTGAGGCTAAGTGGGAACAGACAACGGATGGATGATTTTGAATTCAAGGAAAGAGTTATAGCACAGAGATGCCAGAAAGTGGGACAGTGAATTCATTTGGACATTCTTACAAAATAAACAATATGGTCAACAGTATTTTAGTGCACATTTGATCTGGGGCTGTTTTTCAAGGTTTTCAAGGTCACTTAGTTCTAATGAAGGGAAATCTTAATGCCACAGTATACAGTGACATATTAGATAATATTGGCCTTCCAACATGTCACGGGTTAGAAGAGACCGAATAATAAAAAATGATGGAAAAGTGCTGAAAAAAATATCTATGTGGACAGAGATAAAAATGCAGCATCAGCTGAAAAATGTATCAACTGTTATCACACATTAAGGGAAATGGAAAAAAGAAAAATGTCATGTCAATGTCATTTTTATTTTTTCTACTGTTGGTTGATATTTATTGTTTAAAAGTATTAAAAAGTCTTCAGGGATAATGTCTGTAAAGTTTTACAGAAAGATAACAGTTAATTTTTGAATAGAAAAACAACCTGATAGAGATCTTTAGCATCTATATACACTCAGAGACCAGCACAAAGTCAGCATAAGTACTCCAGAAAACACATAATAGCTAAACAAACAATATAAAAGATTACATGGAGTCAGAGAGCTGGAGATTAACAGAGGAAATTAGATGATCAGAAGACAGGAGCAGAGAGTGCAGAGCAGAGGAGAGGAGAAAGATGGACGGCCGATAATTAGAAAGGAGGCGTTTAGCGCCTAATTACGCAGTGACAGCAGCAGCAGAGCATTGACAGGCCGTTCTTCAGGCCTTTTCACTGAACACACAGCAGCTCAGACCTGTAAACCTTCAAACTGACCTGACCTCTGTTTAACCACATATGTAGCCGTCTCAACAGCATGTGTGAGATGCTCATTACGGACAAAATAACAGGAGACAGGACTAAAACTTCAACATATGTAAATTCAAATTTCAAACACTGATACAAAAGTTACACTGACTTAAATGCAAATGATCAAAGTATCAAAATGAATTTGTTCTTCAGTTTGTGACTTCACAACTTCACATATTAAATAACTTACTAGTGTAACTGGCATAATATCTGATCTTCCAGAGCACGAGTAAGTGTGATTAAGTGTTTTCATTATTTTGGACTATATAAAGTTTTACTTGGGATGACTATTAATTGAGATTATACAGAGATGCTGAGTAAATAGCAAAACTAACAACCATAGCTATGTGAATATAATTTCACCGACTGACATGTTTATGCAGATCAAAGTGCAGGTCACTTCTGTGTAGTTTCTGAGGTTGTTAGTGACACACAAAACACTGAAGTCACGTAAAAACTGCATCTGAATTAACTGATATTTTCTACCATTTACTGCATTTAATGCTTGGAGAGCTGTTCACATTTCACATTTAAAGTAAATACTCAGAATACATGGTCAACATTTAAATTAATATGTGCCTAAAATCATGTGCTTTGAGTGAATTTCCTCACGAAACGTGTTTTGGAAAAGTTGAAAAAACAGAGACAGCCCCTGAGTCAGTAGTTAAGGAGGGATTTTGAATGAATTTTCAGTATAGACTTTAGCAGTTCTCTGCCTTGCTAAATCAGGAAGTGACAAATTGAAAAGTGCTGCTGATTTCAGCGATTTTCATTATCCAGTGTGAATGAGTTTGATGAAACTCAGAGGACAGCGACACAGACAGCGGATAATTAAGAGGGAGGCGTTTAGTGGCTAATTACACAGCGACAGGATCAGCAGAGCAGCCTGAGGCAGAGCTACAGGCCTCTCCACCGAACACACACCAGTCTCCACCTGCTGATTACTGAGGAAACCTGGCACATATCAGGTTAAAACGCATGTGTGCATGTTAATGGGATTCCTTATTTTACACATTACAGAGGCAAAATCAAGCATTGCTGTAACAGAATTACAGAAGGCAATGAAAGGAGTGTCTGCACACTCGAAACTGACAAAAAAATGCTTTAATGTGAAAGCTTTTAGTCAGAGACTTCTCAAAGCATGAACAGGTAACAAGTGAAGCAGCAGTCTGAGAGAGTGAGAGAACATCACTTGATTAGCCTTAATGCAGAACAGTTGTGTCAATCAGTAATTCAGCTAGGTCTGATACTGAGTGAGTGGTGTTTTTCCCCTTTTTTAACAGAATTACTGGAAAAATACAACCACAGATGAAGTGAATTGTGACATATAAAATACAAATAGAAAGAAAGAAATAAAGGAAGAACAACACATAAGAACATATGATTAAATTAATGAAATCTTCAAATACTAGGGGAAATAAGAGATAAAGAAAGAATGAAATACTAGAAAAATATAGCTGAATGAACAGAGAGGAGAATGGATGAAGAATGAAAGTAAGTATGACAGGTGAAGAAAACAGACAAAGGAAGGAAGGAAAGAGGTGAGAGAATCTGCTGTAATAATAAGTCTCTCTTAGTTTGTCTTTTGTGACATTTTTGATCCTGAAAGCAGCTGAAGCTCAAACAAATGAAAGTACAAAATCACCTCAAACGTTCTGCTGGTCCCTCAGGTCAGACTCTCACTGTAAATGTCAAGCTCTGCTTTCCAGCTTCCTCTGCACCACCTGAACTTTTCCCACAAAGTCAGGAAAACACAGCCAGAGCCAGAGAAATCTCTGAGTGAATGACATTCATTAATCCACAGGATCCATGGTGGAGCTGTTTCGTTTTTTTTTTTACGGTGATTATTTAGCAGCGCTGCTATGTGATTGGAGTTATTAACTTTACTTTTATTCATGCTAGCATCATAGCTCCACGATTTGTCAGTTGGTCCAGACTGGAATATCTCAACAACCTAACCAAACCAACCACAACATGGTGATTTGAATTCAACAAAAACCGCTAGCTTTTACATACTTTAACCAGAGTGCCTCCATTGCCTAAACCCAGCCAAAGGCAGGACTGTGGATGTGAACCTCTGTCCAGTCTCTCATATGACGGCTGTGGCTTTGTACGCCTGGCCATGTATACAAAATCAATAGATTACATTTCGTGTATATGGACACGAACTGCCGTGAGAGTGCATTCATTGTTCCCAGAACACTGAAGCAATGACTTTAGTGATCCCCTGACTGTGAAACTGTTTTTTTTCTCCCCACAGTATTTACGATTGAAAGCTGAAAACAAGTTTAATGTCTGTTATATTTTATAACAGTCCATTTTCTGGGTTGTGAATCAGTGGGCTATTGTGATATATCTCACCTGCACCACTTTCCCCTGTGGACTTTCAGAGAAGACCAGGACCTGGTTGTAGAGAGGATCCAGACTCTTCCTCACTGACTTGGTCTTCTTCTTGGCCACACAGATACCGTTCTCCAGGAGGTAAACTTTGATGTAGGCCGCTGGAACGACAGCATACAGAAAAGTTAAACCTGAACTCAGTGCTGACTCCTTCAAAGTACTCTGTAGCTCTTGCTTTCAAACTGGCTGTACACTGGAGTTTTAAAGGATCAAGCCTGTTTCCTAGAAATTCTGTTTATATACAACTTAAGTGTAACAGCACATATTTTTTGTAGAAAAAGCAATTGCAACACACTAAAACAAAATTTGATGATCCCATATAGATGTTTCTGTGGCTGTTGCTGTTTCTGAACTTTTGATTGTTTTTATTTTCTTCTTGCTATTTATTTCATTTTGGCTTTTATTGAAGATTAATATTGTTTATTCTGTCATATGTAAAGTTAATTTTAGTCATTGACTCAAAGTTTGGTTCACTTTGTCTTTTCTGTTTTATTGGTACAGTGTGATCTGAATTATTGTTTGTTTCATTTGTTGCTGTTTGTTTGTGTGTGGAAACAAGGGAAACTAATGACCAGTTTGTGGAAGCTAATGCAGAAATAAGTGAAGTACAGACTTACACTTACCTTTAATAGTTAGTTAAACAATGCAAAAATGAAAAGATAAAAGCTACGTGTATTATTATATGACAAACAAACCAAATGAGGACTTTTAGCAAACCGGACTCCCTCCAGAAAGACATTATATTTCCATTCATTTTCATTCTCAATACTCAGTTTCTGCTGAAACCTTGGTTTCCTAAAACCTTGCAGTGCAGTTTTTAAGTTTTACACTGTGCTAACAGCTCACATGGCCAACAGCCCAAAATAGACCCAAAATAGTCAGTCAGCATTTTACTAGTATGTTGGCAGATTAGTTGCTAACAGTAGCGCCTTATGGTCACAAGTGACTCTTGTCTTGCAAGTTGTGATGGTACCCCAGAATTAAAGTAGACAAAAACAAAATAGAGGGAATCTGTGGTGGCGGACAAAGATCAGCTGGAACCATCATTTTCTCTGAAATCCAGAGAAAATGATGGTTCCAGCTGATCTTCACTGACAGACACTGACATGCAAACAATTGTTGTTGGCAGCAGATTCAGCACCTTGACAGAGGTTGCAGCTATCTCTACAAAGTATTTTTGTTTTGTTTTGTTTTTGTTTAATTTTATTTTTTACAGTGCAGCTCTGCACCACACTCCCATTACACAGCTGTAAAGACAAAACACAGCTTAGTAATTATAATATACTGAAATTCTAGTTTGATTTCATCTGAATCAACTTAGACCAAAACCAAAACAATATTACAGACTAGAGCTTCTGACTTCGACTGACTGACACGCACACACACACACTGAAGCTTTTTGTCCTGTATGTTGATGAGAAGATTAAAGATTAGACCTTGGCACACTAAAATCTGGAGCAAGGTTCTCCTTTGTCTTCACACTCTCTCTCTCTCTTCTCTCTATCATGTTCTTTCTTTTATTCACATTAAATTGCTCTCCACTCATTTCTCTCCTCTTTGTCTCTTGTTTGTGCTTTGCCCTCTTTATTATCTTCTCCTCTTTCATCTCTCCCTCATAGTTTTTTATCCCCTGATATAGCTTTTTGTTTTTCCTTTTTGTGCTGACGCTGTGTTGTTTTTATGCAATTAGGATCAATGGCTGGTTTAATATTATGCAACCGCAGAGGGGAACTACAATCAGAGTTAATAGTTTGTTGTTACACAATCCAACCTGCTGTAAAATAGAAGAAAGCAGCACAGTCATGTTGACATCATGTCAGTCCTGTTTCTATTTCCTATGGCTCGTGGTTATCACTAGTAAGATTAACACACATTGACTCATCTTATTAATTCACTTGCTGATTGTTTGCTTGATGGCTTTACTTATATTGCATTGTGTTTGTACAGTTCTGGTTGATTACTTTGCTGTGTTTGATATACACATAACACCAGTTTAGTGGTCTAAACACATCTCGGCAAGCACATTGTTGCTGTTGTTGTCTAATCTATTGATCATTTTTTCCATATTTTATCATTGAATATCAGCTACTGCTTTCTTCTTCTTTGTGTCTTCTTTTTTATTTCTCTCTTTCCATTATTCATTGTTATTGGTTATGAAGGAATTGTATAAGTATTGAAGTATGTAAATATGACAGCTTATTTTGGCTTTTTGTTTTCGTTTTGTAAAATATTTGTGTCTCTGTGTCTTTGATTCCTTGCAACAGAATAACTGGTCACAAAGATGGCTTTAGATCCTTGCTATATAGTTTCAAACTTTCAAACTAATGTGTTGGAACGGAAGCTCACATCCAGAGTCCCACCTGTGGTTTAAGCAACAAAACATGTTGGTTAAGGTCAGTGAAAGATTGTGATTTTGGTTAAATTTAGATCAGCATGTTGTGTCTGAAGAACCTTTTCTGGTATTAAACCAGACCACAGTCTTTCACTAATCTTAACCAAGTGCTGTGAGAGTCTAAACATAGCCATAAGTGCAATAAAGCTTCAGTCACCATATTGATATTTTACCATCACTGAAGAAATGGAAAATTCGTGACCATGTACATGAATCAGTGCTTTAAATTTTGTGACTATTTCTCAAACTGCCGTGACACTCGGTCGACCTACTATCGCACCTGTAACAAAGCATCTCTCCTGCTCCTTCCTCCCTTTGTTTGCCTCCAAATATAATTTTGACCATTTATTTCTCTACCAGATGACAGTTTGGCTGATGGAGAAATAAATAATCAGAAGTTTTTTCTACTTTTAGAAAAGTCAGCAGTCAGAAAATCTGACCATTCAGACCAAATACTTTAGGTTTAGTATGCAGATACTAAGGAGCAACATTTGAAGTCAGAGCAACATGCAGCGCATTTCACTACAGCATTAGCAGCAGCAAGTGTAGCTCTTACTTATTTAGCAGATTACCTCCTTCTGCTCTGCATGTTAACTCCCTGAACAGTAAAAACACCACTTCCCATTCTTTACTTATGCATCTTTCATATCTTCAAGTACCGTATATGTGTTTTTTGGAAAATATATCCCAGGTTTAAAATGTCTGCAGTAGGCTGTCGTGTATTTGTAGCTGGTGTTATTTGATGTCTTGCGATGCATTCGTGTGCTGTCCTAAGACATGGCAGGAGTATCTGATGTTTGTGAGGTAAAGTGACACCCTGTAGAGGGGTACAGACTGACCTGGAGGTCCCTTGGAGCCTGGTTTCATGGTGAGTCCTCTGGCCTGGACGACCTCCACCTCCAGACCTCCGTTCCTCTCCATCAGACCGATCTCTACATCACCTGGACAGGTGAGAACACAGGGGCACTTAAACAAAGAGGATGGAGGAGGTAAATGTGTGTACCATTACCAAGTTTCCCCAGATTTCTAGCTTTTAAATGACTATTTATTACTATGTGCTTTGCGTGATGGTGATGAAAAATATGAGACAAGATATATTTCCCTCTACCTGGATATCACATTAGGTGTCAATATAAACACACAAAGCAAAAGCACATTTTATATTATATTATATTGTAATTGATTAAATGTGAACACATGGATTTGATGTAGTTTAAGATCAGCCCATTTAACTCCAAGTCAATTCCTACACAGGGCCAAGGCCAAATGAGGTCAATTCAATACCAAAACATTGCATTATGTTCATCTGGAAGAGGCTTTTGACCGAAGAAGTTTACAATAAGTGCATCCAAAGTCCTTAGGAACAAGGGCTAGATGTCAGTTTGTAGGGAGCAACAGATATGTTATTACATTTTTAGGAAGCCAGGGCCTTTTGTGGTACTCAAGCTTCCTTCCACAGTCCGAAGACAGGCAAGTGAATTTGTGACTCTAAACTGCCCGTAGGTGTGAATGTGAGCGTGAATGGTTGTTTTTCTCTCTGTGTCAGCCTTATGTTAGACTGGTCTGTCTAGACTTGTCTAGGATGTATCCCAACTGTCGCTCAGTGTCAGATTGTCTCAAACCCTTTGCAAGCCTCAAAGGATAAGTGTTATAGCTAATGGACGGATGCGGATGGATGAGTGACTTCAATCAGTTGGCCATTCCTTTGAATGTGTACTACTGCTTTGGCTCATCAGTGCATTAAACACAGGTGAATTTCTGGACTTAAACCTCCCTGAGCTACATTGAGCAATACATAATACTTAACTTTTTTGCCTTTTTTAGCTCATTGTTCTCATGTGACTTCGTGTGACTGCCCCATCACTGTATGATTCAGTCTCAGAACTCACATCATCCCTGTTTGCAGCAGCAGGCAGCCATTTTCTGATAAACTCTGTATCTCTCCTGTAATTCTGCATTTTCAGAAAAAATCTGTATCTTATTGGTTTAACACTTAACCTTTTGTGATCTGAGAAATGAAACTTCTTCTCATTCCACTCCCTGAAAGTCACTTCTGGGTAACAGTTTCAACTAAATGTCCCCAAAATGACAAATGCATTCCTTTGAAAGTGACAGAGCGCAGATGACAGCCAAGTTATTCTGGGTTCTCTGACATTATATAATGTTGGACTGGACAGCAGGTTTGGAGTGGAGTTGGTCCAGTCAGTGTCACTGTTGTCGGGCCAAGGACACCGTCTGGCTGCCAGCGAGAAAACTGACCCACTTACAGTAGATCACTGCCGAGGAGGACAGGCTGCATACAATATATCCAATATATATAGCCTGGGAATGAATAAATGCAGGAGACGATGAGGAAAACTCTGCAGTAGGACACTGCTCTGATTTATGAGGCACTTTTTTTGCCAGTCTGAAATGATTTCAGCAGTCATTTGGTTCAGTTTTATGAGGAAATGAGCTGTTTTTTCGCTTCAATTTTCAGACCCATTTTTCATGGGGGAAATTACCTTGTTGCCTGTTTCAGGGACATTTTACAGAGTATAGCTGCTAGTTTTGACCCTCAGATCTTAATAATTTCCATCCCAACTTAGAGATAAGTAAGAAAGGATGAAATAATTTAAAATTTTACAGATATAGATATAAAGAATTGGACGAGGGAGTGACTGTAGAGGAACTTCTACACATCTTCTTTAGTGACTGACTGTAGTTGAAATAGTTTAAGATAAAAAGAGAAATGTATGTCCTCCCTCACCCATGGACGTCGTTGCCAAAGTCTGTCGCCCGACAAACTGGGCCGGTCCCATCCCATCCAGGAAGTCGCTGAACTGGGCATCAGATGCCAGACACATGCCACTATAGTTCAAACTGCAGAGAGAGTGAAAGAGACAGACAAAGAGACGGGTGGTTAAACATGACCAGGCAGATCTCATTGTACTTCAATTAGACAGAGAAAGTGAGTCAGAGACTGGGAGATGATGACAGGATGCAGGGGAGGAGAGAAAGAGTCAAGACAAAAACAGTCTGGAGGAAAAAGGAGATAGGAAGAGACACAGTATTAGAATAAGGTAAAGAACTGATAACTGGAAGCCATTTATCACTCCTGTTTCAACTTAGCTGAGCTCCCACAATTCAAAGTGGCTCCCTGAAACTAAACTCAGACTGTTGGCTTTAGAGTTTGACCCCCTGTGTCCTTATTATGTGTGTGTTTGTGTGTGTATGCAAAGGAATCAGCTCAGAGTGCTTTGGTGGCAGATTGCCAGGTATACTACTACTATTGTGTGTGTGTGTGTGTCCCATGGACAGCAGTTAAAGGACAAATCCACCCTAGCTTCAATCTGTGATGCAGTCCATGCACCTGTGGGTTCGAACCCCACTATTGGTAGATTGCTGTTTAAGCACTAAGGCCAGCTTCAGTGTTAACCAACTATAGCATATGTCATCATGTGTGACCAGTTTCCTGCTTTAATCTCCTGCAGCCATGGTCCGCCCACACAGGTGTCTCTATGTACTTTGGCTAATTAAACCTCTTCTCAGGACGTGTACAGTCCCCTCATAACTCTACCCATCTTTAAAATGAGCAGAGGTCTATTCAGCCAGAATGACTGAAGCACCTGTGTAGGTATGCAGGGCCTCTAAGTAAAAATAGCAATACTGCAATTTAAAATATCTCAATGTTAAGTCCTGCACGGGAACTTTTAATTATGTAAAAGTATAAAAGTATTTTTATTGGTAATAATGGAGGAAAAAAGCTTTGCACACAGCATGTACTGAGAACTAGAGCTGCTGGCAACTGCAAGATGCAAAACTTTAAGTGTGGTCTACACATTCTGTGTCCTATTGGACAGAGCTTTATTTCAGATTTAAATCTATTTATTGCAATGGGATTTCCACAATCCATAGGTTCGCTAGTGAACATGGTATTTTCAAGTAGAGATCAACTTTGCTGAACTTTGCAACATCAATTTGTACCATTGATTAATAGAGCTTTTGCACAGGAGTCAGTTTGATTTATCATGGAGGGAAAACACAGGTGTAATTAATGATGACTTCATTATATTCAGGTGTTTCCTGCAGTGATTAATGCTTTCTTATGCAGCTTGTATGGATTGGAGGCATCATTAACGCTATTAGTTATGGTTGTGATTTAAATGTCTTCCATGAAAGATGTGTATCGTAAACCAGCAAGACAATCAAAAATTGAATAAGCTATCAAATTAGCTATCCTGCACTATTTTATATGATCCAGTGTCTCAATGCCCTATTAGTTTACGACTGAAGCTACTGCCTCTTGGACTTGGTTTGTGCTGCCTCGGGTGTATAAAAGCTGTGGAATGGGTGCTACTGAAGCTGCCAACCTTCCCTATCAATACAAAATTTTCTTTTGTCTTCTTCTTCTAAAAAAATGTGTCTGATATGTGAAACTGGGCTGGGTAACTGCCACAGGAGGGAGGAAACAGAGAGACGGGTTTATGTGGAGTTGGACCGGAGGTAAGCTGTTTCTGACGACCAATCAACAATCAATGCCAAAACTTAACGGCTGGCAGGCTCTGGAGTCCACTCAGCTAATCAACTTAAATACTGCGTATTGCTTGGGATGCCCTGAAGTTGTAAACTTGCTCTCCTTTCATAAAAACTGCTCTACAAAGGCTGTATGGTTTACAATCTGACGTGAGACAGGAGCTCTTAAAATGAGCAAATACAGCTCTTGAATAAACTGTGTTGTAAAGTTGGAGATCAAGCTTTGAATGCTGGTGGCACCGGCTAGCACTAGCATGTTCGCATCTGGCTAGAGTTAGGTAATTTACCAGCTGAAGAGCTCACCAATGAGTCCTTCCAGGCACCTTTATGGCCATGCTGGCATCATGGGACCAGAACTATACTGAAATGCAGATTCTATTCTGGTGAATTTGTTCTTACAGCAGCAAAGATGCTTCATGTGGCTGTTGTTCTGAAGTCATTAGCTGTGTTCCCAACCAGAGGGTGAGCAGATGAAGACAGGACAGATTAGCTAAACATGTCCTCCTCTCACTTCCTCTTCTCTCCCACTTCTCTCCAGTGTTGTCATCAATCTCTCATTTTCCTCTCTCTGGTGTGTTTTTGCAGTTTGCAGCTGCTTCGGTCCCCATGTGATAAAATTCTCTCCCTGTCTTTTCTGTTCTCTTCTCTTCTTTCTTCCCTTTTCTTCCTCTACATATCTTCCTCTTTAACCTTCATCTTTCTTTCCCTTGTCTCTACTTTCATATTACATTCGGTTGCTCGATCTTTATTCATCACTGCTCTCGTTAGAGTACTTTAGCAGGACATTTAAGGAAACTGGTGTGTTATTTTTTAAACCAAACAGTTCTTCCACAAGGACTACAACCTAAAGTACCCAACAGCTTTGTCTTCAATATTAAATGAAGAAAAAAAAAACATTAAAATATTTACTGGATTGTTCCAGCAAAGTCACACAAAGGCACACAGGATGACATTTAATATTAACCTCAGAATGAGCAGCTCAGCAGTCATTACAAAATAATTCACGAGGCAGTTTCTCCCACTATGATTAACACAAAAAATCACTTAGCACTGATTAGTCATTTATGCAGACATAGGCAAACATTAAATTATCACAGGTCATTTTTAATATGCTGCTGATGTCTCTTTTACATGTTTTTATTTGTGCTGTTTTGCATTTGAATCTGTTCATGTGTTTTTGACAGATTACATATTTCCATTTCTGTGTGTTGTACATTTGCATTCCTATGCATGTGTGCACTTAATGCGTATACAATATGCGCTGTGATAAGTAAATTAAAATGCATCCAATTAATACATCAACATATTAGATTCAGAGAAATTCTAATGACGTAAAAACTTTTGTGTATGATTATGTGTGAATGATTGTGTGTGTGTGTGTGTGTGTGTGTGTGTGTGCGCAAATAGTGTTGAGATGCAATAAGTCAAGCAACATTAGCCGAGTGGGTATTACTGGGTGATAAAATCCTGAGCTTTAGATTATAATGTTGGTGTGTGAAGCACATCTGGGGATTACGCTGCAGTTTCACAGAAATATGATGCTTGATGTAAACCATGCTGTAGGCAGATGACACACTGGATAGGTTGTAAATATTCAAGGTCCTATATTACTCACTATTTCTGATTATTTCTTGATGCAGTGCAGCTCAGAAATGTAAAACTGTTCATTGTCATTTATGCTGCTTTGCACATGAATGAGTTAAACTGTCTAATGAGTTCAAGGGAATGATGGTGAGGGGTTTTTCTAACCTAAAGTGATTTCAATTGCCCAAATACAAATTCATAAAAAAAGTTATTCATACTTAAACCAAAACAAAATTGCTTCTCAGTGAACGTTCAGGTCATGATGATCACTTTGTGAAAAGTCTGTCCCACTTAAATGTTTAGGAGGCTGCCACCATCATAATTGTAAACTCCACACATGCTGCACTAAAAAAGTTTCAAACTGCTGATGAAGCAGTAACCTCAGGGCCTTAGCAAAGGGTTAGTTTCCAGGAGAAAAGGGAGTGAATTCAAACTTTACAACTCAAACCCAATAAAATGTTGAGTGTCTTCACTGTTTAACTGAGTTAGTCTAAAATAAGAAGCCTCCTTTAAAACACAGAGGAAAACAACATCAGCAAACCATCCCCATTTTGCCCCATCACCACCATCAGCACACACACACACACACACTGGCTGGGTCCTGAATTGCCCCTGCCATAAATCAATAAGCTCATAAGTGTGATTGGATGGTGTTAGCTAACAAAGTGCTTATTCATGACTGTGTATATGCAGGCACAGAGCTTTTCAATCGGCACACTGAGCCAAACAGCTGACGGAAACACAGAAACACAGACGGACAGGAAGACCAGCGGTGGTCTGCTGCTGCTGATTCCAATGATGCTGTGGAGCAGCCTAGTTTCCCTCCATGTAGTGATGCTTGGAGCTTGGAGCACAGATTTACATTTTAACCATGTAGCTCCTCTTTCTGACAGAGTCATAAAAACAGATTACAAAATAGATCCTACTCAGAAAGATTATGTAACAATAATGGGACAATATTTGATATTTTACTTCTTTAAAATGAAGGTAGGACAAACTACTTTGATTAAAGCTATGGTCAGGGTGCCCCCCAGATAAATAAAACAGCTTAAGAAATACAGAAAAACAATATCTGGAACTGCTTATCTGGTGGAAGATCACAGGGAATTAATTAAAAGTTACGCTTGCAGAGAAATAATGCAACCATTGTTATATGGTTAATGTGGAAGGTTATGTTTTTTTAATTATAGTTTATTTTCTGGCCTTGAGCCTCCTCCATTAAATTATTAAATTTTTGTACTTCTTAAACATTTGAGCAGAGTAACAACAGAAAATTGTGTTCAATTTGGTTTTGTTTTTGTTGTTACAATTCTACTTCTCACTCTTTCTTTTTCTGTTACTTAAAACTGACCTATTTAGTTAAATTTATTGTCTGACCAGCACAGATTTGGAAAAGAAATATTATATTAATATTTGCATCAGTGTGGAAACCCTGTTCCCTGGAAATTCCTTTTATAAACTTCTACATTGTTTTCCCAAATTATGATGATAATTGACATGTGTCTGGGGTCCGAAGCATATTTATGTACTGCATACAGGTTGAAGGGAGGTGGTGAGGGTGGATTTGCATCCTAACTCCTGTGTGTGGTACCATTTAACCAAGATCTGTAATTATCTGAACATAACTACAGCTCGTGCTTTAGTTGCTGTTAAAAATTGTAGAAAAACAAGTGAATACATCTTCAGCAAACATTTTGCTGACACATTCAGTATCAACATTTTGGCACTTGGCAAAAACGTAATTAACAACATGTCTTTAATCTGTAATCCAGATGGCATTACGTTTCTTTCGAGGCATATTTACAGTTGCAAATTAGTAATATATAAACATATTTTTTAGGAGACAGGGTTGCAGTTGAGACTATGAGTAAAGAAAGTATGATGTGATTGGTCTGTGTTGTGTTTTTATCTTGGCCCACTTGGATAAAGAAGAAGATGAGTAAATAGTGCAGCGTTTGAATAAGCTGAACCAACAGGCTCAGTGTGAAAACACAGGTCCTGGTGCTCTTCTCTTCCTCTCTCAATCTCTTTGTATCGCTCTCTTTGATGCCTCCTCATTATTTCTCTGAGTTTATAATATTCTGAAAATTATCCTCATGATAGGCCTCCATTTGGATCTGGCATTTTACATGAAACAACCATAACTTTCTTCTTTACTCATAGAGCTGGACTGACACCTGTGTTGCTTAACTAACCCACCATTATACAGGATATACTGCAGTGTTTCCACTTCAGAATACACCAGTTAGCACCGTCGTTTTTCTTTTCTGGGATACAAACTAAATCATATTTCCACGCAGCAGATAAACAGAATATCTGCATATTCCAGAAATAAATGGAATATTAATATTCATGCAAACACATTGAATGATGCAATCATCCTCTCTCAGCTTCTACCTCTTCTTGTTTTCCTCCCTTCTCTGTTTGTCTTTAAACCCTCCCAGCCCCCATCAGTCCGTCCGTCTGTCTGTCTGCCTTGTCTTCTTATGTAACTGCAGGAATTCAAGCTGGTAGCCAGGTTGGCACTGATCTGCATGTGGCCCCGTGTGTGTGTATGTGTTTGTTTGTGTGTGTATATGTGTGTGTGTGTGTGTGTGTGGTGTGTGTGTGTGTGTGTGTAGTACTACTACACTAGAATTGCTGATGTCATAGGCGCTTTTCCACTGGGCTTTACTGTATACCCTCTCTCTGTGTACCATCATCTAAACTCCTGCTGACTGTTCCTGGTAGATGGACGATAGAAACACACAAGCAGGAGGCAGCTGTGTCTCCTACTATGAAAATTCACCTTAATCCTGCAATAAACAGATTTTGTGTCCCTGCAAACACGCCCTTGAGTATTACTCACTACCTGTGGTAATTTCATTGTTATGGCTGAAAACACAGACAGTCAAATGTCAAATACTCTAGATGTGTTGCAAAGGTTGATCTCCCCCAGATTTCATGGGAATCTGATTTTAAATCATTGAGTTATGCTGAAAAGAAAAATGCAACAATAGAGCAATAATGATACTTCCACAGAGGCCAATTTCAGTTTCATGTCTTAAGTGGTAGACTGGACTTCTTTTAGTTTTCTTGAAGATGTTTCACCTCTCATCCGAAAGGCTTCCTCAGAGTCTTTCCAATGAGAGATGAAACATCTTCATCATACAAATGACTCTTTGAGTCTTTTTCATTCAAGTTCATGAGAAAACTGTATAACTGCTCTAAAATGTGCAATATCACAATGTTATAGTAACACTGTGCAAACATTTTTAATTTAACAGCTTAAGAATAATTGGGATAGTACAATGACTGATACAACGCATGCTCTTGCAGTATTTAAGTTGAGTTGATCAGGTATGATCTCAGTGTTCAGCGAGGAAACTTTTAAAACACCAAGAATTATAAACAGAATTTGGTAAATTTGTTACGGTGACAGCACTTCCTGCTCCAGAAGACGGGGATCATGGGTAATATACACCGTTAGGCTGTGTTTCAGGGCTATGCAGTCAGAGCTCCAGTCAAGCATTTAATAGACTTTGTTTTCTGTACATGAGCTGTCAGCTTCTGGGGTACACTGCATCGAGTACCCTCAACTGCTTGGCCCCAAAAAGAATTTAATGTGCCAGCATCTGTACCTAATTACCACTTGTGGCTGCATAGACCGCTGTTTCTCAGCAAAAGTTACATAGTGTTACTTTAAGAAAACGTTTAAAAGTTCCTGGTTTCAGAATGACACCTAAATATGTTCTATATATTGTGTGTTCAGGTTCAAAAACAAACAGAGATATTTGTCCATGTGTCTGCCCAAACCTAGTGTTTGGGATTTTGAGGTGATTTAATTATGGCAGAATATGTCGTAACCAGATTTAGCTGGAATCAAAGTTGTTGTTGTGTTGATGAACCGGAGCAGGATTTGTCACTCACTTTCCCTCGGAGCCGTAGCTGTTCATGCTGTCCTCTATGGACTCGTGGCTGGCCTGGCGGACGGTCCGACTGGGCATCTCTACAGCCAGACCCGTCTCTGTGCTCCTCTGGATGCCTCCCTTCAACTTCCTGCCCTCTGTATCCACTGTAGAGAAACAAACACAAATACATCCTAAATTCAGCTGCTATACAAAAGTGAAAACATTACAATGCTCCATGTCTGTGAAACATTTGTTTCTATGAACCCAACTGCGTGTGTTTGTTTGGCACTTTTTTAAAAAAAATCAGATCCAGTTTCATCCAGTTTTGTGCACTATTTATTTTTTCATCAGATTTCAATTTCAATATGAAAATTCAACAGAGCATCTAATAAAAATCTTAAATAAAATTTCACCTCCACATTTCTGTGTCTAAAGAGTTTGGTTGTAGACATTTATTTGTGTTTTTCCTGCTGTGACCTCATCAGCGCCACAAGAAGGACGACCACAGTGATGAGAAATCGCTTTAACAAGGCCAAGGACAAAAGCACTCGATTCCTACTCAGAGCAGAGACATACATCTTGTTGCAAAATAGACCACAAGATCGATGCATGGCGCACTTTATGGGACCTATCCCTGGCTGCAAGGTGTCCTGTGTGTGTGCGTGTGTGTGTTGATGGAGGTTGAGTTTATAATGAAGTGCTCTAACAGGAGGTCTTTGACCTTGTTTAAAGGACAGGACAGGAAAGTTGTTTTCCTTTTAATAGTGAGGACACACACAAAGACACACACACACATCTGAAACAGAATTTGAGACCATGTGACACTATTTTTTGGAAAATGGCACTGCTGGTCATTTTCATAAGGGAGCTTAGTGTGTTTTACTGAGGGTTTTCTGACTAAATAAATGTCAAAATCCATCAAGTGAGTGGATTAAAGATAAAATCAATCAAATAAAAATACATATTTTTTGTCCCTCCTCAGCGTTCAGCAGTATTTGTGTTCCTGTGTTATAACCACTGATCAAATCCAGACTGTGTCACACTGTCTCTATCTCCACAGACTGTTTCAATCACCTTAATGGAAAGAAAAAATACTTTAGAAAGCCTGGAACACACACATACACATGCATGCATGCACACAGACACACACGAGCACCGTGCCATGAAGTCGGTTCTGCGGTTATTAAGGAGCGACCTAGAACGGTGCTATTTCTATCGTGTTCATGTGGGACGGGACGTTGGCAGATCTAGGTTACTGCTTCTGTTCCCTGACTGGTTTCATATGAACAGTTACCTCCTGTGTTCGGTTTGGAAAGGTGCTATAAATAAATTTTACTTACTTACTATGTGTCTAGAGCAACACTGTCATTAATTTACACTGCTGTCAGTACAACTCAGAATTAAGGTCAAGGTGACCATAATTTAGTCAGTAGAGGACATTATTCTCTGCTTATTTTAGAATCACACATACATGGCAGTTGCAGAAAAAGTGCTCTTCAGTCTGATGCTCAGTGCTTTCCAGGAGTTAGTGATGTGTTTCATGTGCTGTCTTTTTCTTGTGAGCCACATTTCCCTCAGCCTGTCTCTTCCTCTGTTAGTGGTTGTCATTTCCTTGGCTCTAGAGAACAGTAGTGGATTTGTTGCTTTCCATCAAAAGTGGAAATCCAGGTATGTAAAAGTAGCAGACAGAAATTACAGTGAGGGGGAAGGGCATGAATCAAAGGTCTTTATTATATGCTACAAACCTAAAAACATTAGGCCATGGTGAACCCACTTTTTGACCTTAATTTGCAACGTGTCTTGCAGCATTGCAGTCTCCTTTTTTCGTCACTGTGGGTCTGTCTCTGAAACATTTTGTTCAATAAACTCAGTTTGTAACAAGGAGAAACATTCATATTTTATTTCAGTGACTCAGGCAGCCCAAATGACTTGGTCCAGCAGAAACTGACTCAGGCTAGACATCTAACTGATGCATCATATTTCCAGGAGCCAACACTGATTCAAAGCTAGCTCAAGTAACTGTCAGCTCAAATCCCTGATCCATGTTTGCATCCCCAAAACCAACAAATTACGCAGACAAATATGGGACAGAGCCTGGTCACATACAGTCCTGTAGTCTGAGTGCACCAACATTCAGTGGCAAATATCATGACTCAGTTGCAACCAGTAACTCCAATGTCATGCACATATATATGTGAAAAGTAGGAGTGCTTGGGGTGCAAGAGGTCCCCTGTCCGAGCAGTCATTTAGTCAACCCAGGGGGAAGAGGGTGCAGGTGCAGCCAAATTAGTGAAACAAATATAACAAAAGATTACTTCTAAACCTCTCCAGAACACATCTGCCTTTTGGCAAAACTTAAATGAAACAAAACCTGCTGTGATGTCTATACTTACTTAAAACCTGAACACAAAGGAGGCAACCATCCATATACCTACTGCACCACACAGTCGTTGCAGAGTTAAACTAACCAGTCCTCAAGCCGCTAACAAGTGTCTCACCAGTTAACAGTTCACAGTATTTCATAAATCTAAGTTAACAGCTGCGTCAACTGTACAGCAAGCAAGTTAACATAAGAGACACACAGAGGCAGACAGCTCAGATTAATGTTTGCTCCAGGCATTTTTTATCTGATTGGTTGGATGAGACCAGGAACCAATGATCCAACCAGCGGAGAGAACTCCTGCAGCAGGATGAATGAATAATAGCAGTGTTGCTACTCAGGTCTCTGCTAACATTTTTCATTTCAAACATTTTACCTGACATTGAATGACACTGTCATTCAGTGATTCACAATGAGTCCTAATAGCATAATCTTAAAACTCCAGGATTACAAGCAACAATAATACGGTCAGAATGCACTTTTAATGTTTGTGTGACCTGGTGAGGAACCTGAACAGCCACATAAAAACCTTTGGAGTTGTAAAATAATTTTCCTAATCCTAATCTTGCCCTGCATCTGGATTTACAAGCAGCCAAATCTGCTTTACTCTCTGTCCTGCAGCCGAATGTGCACTATTGTTGTAAGGACAGTCACAAGTCATATTTGTCGTCTAATCAAAATATTAAAATACATTCATGAAGTCACAGACCTCTCATGTCTGACTCTTAGTTGAGAGTGAATTTAAGACCTTCACAGGCTAAACATCGTGACTCCACAGAGGAGGCAAGTCGAGGCCGTGGTTAGTTCAGACATATAGTACTTTTAAAAATTCCAACAGTGACACGTATGCAACTTTCTAAAAACAGCACCACAATGTGAAAATGTATTGTTCACTGTAGAGTAAACTACTGCGTGACTACAAGGCCTAGTGAATGAGTGAATGAGGGAGTGATTTTGGACACAGCTTGTGTCATCAGCAGTGACACAGAAACGGTTGCCATGGGCATTGATGCAGTTACTACGGAGACTGTGGTGGAACCCGAGCCTGCAGCAAGGATGCTCTGAGCCTTTTAACACAGAGCCATGTTATTTTCTACATTACCGTGTGTGTGTGCGTGTGTGTGTGTGTGTGTGTGTAACCTCCTGTCACCTCTCGTCACTGGTGGTGTGTTGAGGCAGAGTAGAGTTACATAACTAATACAGCAGGTGATAATGGCTGGAGACACATCAACCACTCTGCTTCGCGGCGACCCTTTCATGGCACTGATGGGATATTATCTCAGTTCAGTTCAATCCAATTCAACATGCTTTATCTGTAGCAGAGTGAAAGGCAATCTTGCCAGGCAATCAAGATAAAAGATTAAAATTTAGAAGACTGGCAGTTTTTCTTATTTACGACATTTCTACACTGATTCTCTTCGTCCTTCCACATAACATCAGGCCTGCGATGCTTTTTCTTTTCCTCTGTCTGTCTGCAGCTCCTTCAGTAGTCAGTATCTAGTATTAGTCGCTCTGGTAAGTCCCAAAAAAATGTCAGAAAATGTAATTGCACATGTGCCATTTTGGGACACAGCTGAGAAGACTAAGCCTAACTGGTGCAGCAGTTTATGTTTGGTTTACAGGTAATACAGATGTTATACTGCACTCACAGTTCATGCAAACAAAGGTGTGAATTAATGGAATGGTTTCAGTGTTTCCCAGAGGTTGAGAATGTACTTGTGATGGTGGGTGGTGAGATGTGTATGCAGTTAAGAGGGGGAGACTGTAACCCAGGTTATTTTCTGTAGCTACAATTTACAGATGGCCCCTAAATGCCTCACATGCAGACTATCAATAGACACTAGCTAGGTGGTTGTGCACAGAGAAGCCTTTTGTACCCACTCAGTTACTGCAGCGCTCGCAACTTGTCTCAAGTTGTAAAATTTGAAAACCCTGAAATAGGAATAAAATATGCTGTGAATTATGATCAGATGAGGGAAGTGAATAAAATGTAGATATCTGATTTAAAACTCAAGAACTTCAGTTATGTATGCAAACATATGATAAAAATATATGTAGTAGAAGGAAAAAATACTACTGAGATCTTTACATTTCTTTGTAATCATAGCATCTTTAAAATTATCCTGATAACATGAGTTTTGTTTGAAGAAAAATGAGACAGTCCCTCTGGAAACTGGTGCAATCACTGTGTAGTTTTCATAGTGAGTAATCCAGACCACCTACAGGTAATGACCCTGAAACAAAAACATTTATGGATGTAAGGAGACAGATGTTGGCCAGCCAGCATCTGCTTGGAAAGCCAAGCCGGGCCACTTTCTCCCTCTGTGCCCAGCTGTTGTTGTTTATTTGTTTCCAGATGCTTCGGGTCTTAAGTCTGGTCGCATCACATGAAATCTGGTAGCTCACTGTGTCTGCAATCACATGAATTGGAAAGTATGTTTTTGTTGACTCAGATGACCTAATTTCCTCTCTTTCTTTCACCCCACCCACATTAGTTAGTGTCCTAAAAAAAGCCAAAATGTGATCAAACATCTGCAAGGAATAATTTAATTATCACTGATTTTAAACCTCATATATGTGTAAATATGAGCGAGTGCATCTCTCCTGATCTGCTTTCCTCTGTGGACTTTACAGGTACCTCTAGAAAAGAAAAAAGTAAAATCCCACTCCTCTCTAAAATAGCTTGGTGAATGTGGTTCACAGCGTGTGATGTAGAACACCCACTGTGATGTAGCACAAAAAGTGCCTGATGTGACGCACAAAAGTTGTGATGTAGCAATCAGAGAGCCAGGACTCATTAGTTTGTCTCCCAGCAGAGAACCATTAATGAAAGCAGAACAGATACAAAAATAGCTGCTCCCCATTCAGCCAACTTTATCTGGCCAACACACTGACTGACAGGGAGACTGCATGACAAGGTAGGTCATACCTTGTGGCCTAGTAAATGACTCAAAAACCACTGAAGGATCATACCATGGAGATACTTTCTAGCAGCTACCTCTGCCAGAGAATTGGCCATATTCAAACAAGCTAAACATCACATAAACACTAGACTAAATAAGCAGTTGTTAAAGTTTATATTGTGCAGAACTCTAAGATACAAGTTGACACAGTTTGTTTGTAGCTCTAGTCTATACACCAAAACACTCAGAGCCGCACTTCAACAAATGTCAGTTCAAGCAGTTATCTTATACCTATGCTGATTAGCCAACGGGAATCGTTTAGCAAAATCATATCATCAAATAACATGCTAATGTTGACATGTTTTTTACATGTTAATGCTGGCCAATGTGCAAATATGATATAGTAAGGCTTTTGTCTTTGAAAGATTTTAACTATACAAATTTTGCCCAGTGGACTTTTGGTAGATTGTTTAGGGGGAATCTCTGTCTGCAAATAAGTCACATATATCTGATATTACTACAGTTTCTGACGTCTTAAATTTTTGTTAGTCGTTTTAAGCCATGTTAGCGGTGTAGGCTGTAGGGATGGGGATGTCAGTCCAGTGATCACTTCACCATTGGTCAGAAGTGAAATACTTTTCACAACATTTTTATGTTACCTGTATGGTTTAAAGAAGAGAGCTTATCAAAAAAGATGATGACTGGACAATAAGCACACAACATTTATATCAATCATGACTCACACCTTAGTCACATTACCTTGTGCACACGTCATAAAGCATCCTCCCTGAGACAAACTGGCTTAGAGAAAGGACAGTATGACAGTATGAAGTGGAATCTCGTGATTTCAGAGAGATGTGCAAATTGAAGCGTTGGGTAGCAACATGTCAGCTATGCTCTGTATCGAGTTTATTTTTTCTGAGGATGTGGAGAGTTGAAGCTTTGTTATTTCTCTATTTATTACACATTTCTATACATTTTAACAGCAATACCATACACTAGTCAACATTTATAGTGTTGTTGTGTTAGTTCCACTCTCTATACGGTGAACTGTAGCATCACACAGGCTCCTTACTCTCTCCTCACGACACCCTTTCTTTTGAAACCCTTTAGAAAGTTTCAAAACTCTTATCTTCACACACATCTGAGGCTCTGTTTGCCTCTCATGTCATGCTGAGAGTTTGTGACGTATCCCCTCCCTCCCTCCCATAACCCTGCAAAGAGTTTGTCACAAAACCTAATGAAGACAGTCGGGGTACATCTCCTCCTCTGGGTGACATTGGAAAGAAAAAAGAAGATAAAACATCATGATACATTTATAGCTTGGCCTAATTTCACACACCCAGTCTTTGGTAGAGGGCGTAGACATCTAAAAATGTTCCTGCAGCTGAGATACAGAACACTCTGTAGAAGTTCAGCTTCCTAAATGATACTACCCACATTATAGCTGCTGTGAAAGATCTGAAAGATTCCCCCTGCTTCTATCTATTAATTCTACAGATAAGTTTTGAACATTAGTCATCTGTAATTTATCCAAGCAGCAACCCATCACTCACCCAACACACCACATGACCACCGGCTATAACCTTTTCTCCATCCTATTCCTGAGTGAAAACAAAGCAACACAGTGCTGGGAAAAGGCCAAGCAATGCTGCACATAGATGAATAAGTGGTTAAATAAAATAAAACAGATGCACTGCAATATCCAGTGAGTGAAACTGCTCTGTCACCATCAGCCCATTCATTACAAAGAAGAGAGAAAATCTGGCATAAGGTGCTTGTCAGAGTGAGATAGAGGAGAAAGAGTATCCTGGGAGACACTGAAAGAGTTGCATTTATTTGAAAAATGACTTTCCCGTGGAGGTGCTACAGCCGATGACGAGTGATGGCTAAGGCTGGAGATGAATAAGAAGCTGCTTTTTGAAACCTTTTGGCATCGCAAACGACGGGCGAAGCAGAACGTTGCGGGGCCGGAAGACAGAGTCGGAGCTAATTACTTTATTGGTAGATAAGCATTTTTTAACCTTTCTCCAAATTAAGTGTTCTGCTGAGTAGACTGTGCTATTTTCACCTGGGAGCTACTGTACAGTCCGAGTCATAGACTCTACAGCCGGCAGAGAGAAGCCAGGGTTTAAATGCCTTGCTCAAGGACACGTCGAGATTTATGGACACAAGCTGGTTTATGTTTGACACTGCAATGGACAAAGCTCTGCTGAGCTACGTAGAGAGCATGAACCAAGCTTTCTGACTCAGTCGCATTTTACTATTTCCTCTGTTAGATGTCGAACAGCCACCAATGGAAACTCAAATGCCATTATAATGTTAATTTCGCAGGATAAAAGGAAAATGAAATCTTGAATAACAGCAGAAAAACATGTTACAAACTCTCACAGTACATTTGTTTAATGAATGTTCATTAAATAAAAAGAAATCTAGGTTCATCTGGTTAAAGGGAATTGATTCAGAGCTGAATACATGAGAGATTCTGTGCATTTATGGATGGCTTTCACATGATTTTCCTCCTGCCTGCTGAGGAAAAATTTCTCAGGCAAATTGGAGTGGATGTTTTCCATCGTCTCCACTCAGGGTAAATGGAGTGTCCCTGTGACCTGTGGGAGAGTTATTGATCGGGCCTGCCAATACTCTGGTTAAACCTTTGTATTGATTAGACATTTCTGTCATAAAAATCTTCATTCGTCACTGGTTCATTAAGGACTTTTGAACCTGCTGCACTCTGTCTGACCTGCTGTAGTTTAAACACACACACACACACACACACACACACAGACTGCACTTAACATACTTAATCATTCTATGGACACAAGGCATGTATTTTAATATGTTGAGTAAAGGTCATGGCTCTTATATTACATAGAGGACACGTTTTCTCTGAAAAACCATGAGATCAATGCAGAGAAATATAAAAGTAGAGCCTGAAGTCTGGATTTAATGTAACAGGAGTTAATCAGACTAATCTCATTAGAAAATTAGGAATTTAAATCTTTAATCAGTGGAAAGATTATGCACTCATTGAGTGCCTTTTGGCAGCTGTGTAGGAACATGACAAAGGGGCTACAACTACTCGCAGCTAAGATTAGATTAGCTTAGATTTCAGATTTAGGTTTGTTTTTCCATGTATTTCCTCCTGTCATGCCTTATAGTAATGTTAACATGCTGATATTTCACAGGTAAAATGTTTCTTATGTTCACCATCTTCATGTTAGTATACTACACCAAGTACAAATGATGCTCACAGGAGTGTCATAGTTATAAATCTAGTATTGGACAAATTGAAATTGATTGATTATATGGATAAGAGAATACTGAAGTTATATTTCAGTCTACTCAGTAGGAAATGAATGTATGAATGAATGTCATGTCAAGGTAATCAATTACTAATTTTACTATACTTTTAACCTACTTTAAGTCACTCTGCATCAGGCAAAACACTAAGCAGCTGAACACTCAAGGGGTAAAAATCTAAATGTCACCACAGGTTGGGAGGCAGCCATTAATTTGTAACACTGTGAGAACATCAGCTGAGCCTCAGTCAGCCATCTCTTTCCATCCCCTCTTTGGGGATGTGTTCAGAGTGGTGGCAGCAGGGAGGATCTGAGGACGCTGACGTCGGGATATTTATACATTATTTACTTGCACGGGCTCTAATATCTTGGGTGCATGTCATTTCCTTTGAAACCGATGCTTCTTATTGCTCTGATTTAAATACACAAGGAGAATGTGGTTTGATATGAAACACAGTTTATCTGTGTTTCTGGAACCAACTTCGTTACATTTGACAAAAGGATTGGTTATACACTGATAGAGAGACAAAGAGAGACAGACAGAGAGAAAGAAAAAGATGTCAAGACACAAAAGAAAAGACAGAATTAAAAGCGAATGTGAGTGACAGGAACAAAAGAAAGAAGAGATAAAGATAGAAAGAAATAAAATGAGGGGCTGACAGCATCATTGAAGTATGTTAATAAAAGGGAGGAAAAGAGAAAGATGAAATATTTCTGCTCCTCCAAACATTAAGTACTGTCTCGCTGAAGCAATAAAACAAACTGATAAACTGTCTGCCAGAGAATTACAACACAGATACTTCATTGAGATAGATAGATAGATAGATAGATAGATAGATAGATAGATAGATAGATAGATAGATAGATAGATAGATAGATAGATACTTTATTAATCCACACAGGAAATTCACACACATTCACAGATAGATGAGACCCTATAAAATAAAATGTGTTCCTCTGCTACTTGAAATAGTTAGTAGTTTATAGTTATACTTACAGTAGTTTATAATTAAGTAAAGCGGCACAAGTTAACTCACACTTGGCACTTAGCTAAATTCTCAACCAGAGATGCACATGTTGAATTCTATGATAAAATGGGCGTTAAGCAACACAAACTATGTTTGAAGCATTCATTATGTTAAAATATTTTATGAAGGCAAAGTTTAAGAGAATACAAATGCAATTCCTCATTTAATGAAGAACTGGTATTTATATATAAATTTTTTCATCTGGTCATAATTTTTTTTTTTTTACGACATGGGTTCTGTGTTTATACGTTCTCCCATCATCCTCATCCAGGTAAAAAATTTTGTAGGTCTAGGCCATATTTGCCTCTCTTAGCACAAAGACTGGAACAGTGGGATATGATTGGCAGAGCTTATGCCTCCGTCCTATGATATTTTTTTCAGCAATCAATCTGCTTTTCATTGTGTATGTCGTTTTTGTTTTGTGTGATGTGAGCACAAAAGCTGTCAAAAACATGCAGCTTGATGTTGGATGCAACAGTTTCTTTCTACTTTCAACTGTAGTGAAAGCATATAAAAGTCCAGATATATGAAAACTGCTTAAGAATAATGATGCATTCTTTAAGCAACTCAACAGATATATTTTACGTTAGCTTAAGTTCAGAGACTGACCCAAAGTGACATACATTACTGCTACAGAGATCTTGATAAAATACATTTTTCTGTGCTTTTGTGTCCTCTTTGTTTGTCTCCTACTGACAGATGACTGGACAATTTTAACAGCTTACTGCAGGGAGAATAAATCACTTAAAATAGGGGAGGGGGGCAATGAAATAAATTTAACATGATTTTGGCTAGATCTTTGACCAAGAACACACATATTCACGCACCTACACACACAAAAAGAGCACTCGTGTTAGCACTTACTCACTCACATACACACACACACACACACACACACACACACACACACACACAAGAAGTCCTCTATCCTCTATTATAGCTGGCACTGCTGTGATTTGTTCCCGCCAAGGTCTGTATTGAGACTGCAGGGCAGCAGAGAGGAATAACTGGTCCAGAATGGAAGAAGACACTCCAACAAGGACTTTTTAAAATTAGGAAAATGCCTGAGCAAGGACTTTTGGAAATGAAAAGGCTACTCTAAAGACACAACTATAACAAAGACTCGATTTAGAATTAGAAAAGGCCTCCAAAAGAACTCCTGAAGCCAAATAAGAGCCTGTAATGAAATTGTTTCATTTTGACACCAAAGGCCATTTCTAAGGACACCTCATCCAGAATGTTACTCATACTTAGACTTGACCTTACAAAGCACTTTTACTTTCTTTTTACAAGCAACACCCATCACTGAAGTTCTGTTCAAAGTTTATTTAGTTGAGCCACCTTGTCTAGCCTCCCTCTGAGCACTGTACACACTCTGACAGCATAACAGCTGTTAGTTTAAAAGTTTCATTGTACCAGATGACAACACGTCGCATTGCTTTTCTTGGTATTCTTGATAAGTCACTTTGGGCTAGGCTAGAGGAGATCTGAAAAACTGGACACACACACTGAAGATGGCTGGTGTTAAAATTAGAGTTTGCATATGGAATTCTAACACAAAGGGACTTTCTTTATCTGTATCTGATTATGTCACAAAAATATCTGTACATTTATCTTTGATGGACATTGAAAAATGACGCCTAATCTGCAAAAATTCAAAGCACAATACATGTCCATAATTAAATAATGTATTCATATTAGTTTACATCCCATTAGATAATATTTATTTGTAAAATGTATTGATATAAAGTTTGTAGCATCCAAAAAGGAGAGGAAGAGATATGGGCAAATTATTATTCAGCATACAATATCATCAAATACCATATCATATTAAAATATCATTTTTTTATAAAATTCATGAGAATATATGAAAATGTAATTTTGCAATATATCTCTTCAGTGATAAATGCAAAGAGCATACACTCCCCATTGATAAGCATGGGGTGCAACAAACAGCTTCTTCCTCGATACTGACTGGACAAGGCAGCAGACAGCTATAAAGTGTAGTATGTGGAGAAAAGTGATTTTTTTTTTTACTGCTTGCACCTCAGTGGGCTACAGCTTTATGCCTCATCATAAAGACATCTTTACAGCCATTCTGTATGTCCTCACAGGCATTTCATTACACACACACACACACTGAAGGTAAGGGGAATGTTAATTGCAGCGTGCAGGTGTTATTAGAGATGCTTTAACTCTATCATACATGTTAATGCACTTTTTTTTACATGATAATCAACAGAATTCAATTAGATCTAATGTGCTGCTTTACATTCATTTATTTAGCAACACTGCATTAAAGAGAGACGAAACATCTGGTAACTTGAGGTTTGTCGAAAGGTGTCAAAAGTGTGATGTAAGCAAATTAAAACAGTATTACACTCGGTTAGGTTCATTAGTGAGACCTGGTTACATCAGAGAATTACATGGAGGTAATCTATTTAAGATTTTCTGACTGTTTTTCCCGCTTAATTTAATTAGCAACATGACACCGAAGAGAGGAACATGAGTAGAATTACTGCTAAATTGCAAGTGAGGAAAAATAAGTTCACGTATGATAAAGTTAATCTATTTTTACTGCTCTGTAATGAAATAGGATCCTACACACAGACATGTAATCAGGAGAGACTTGTATTCACTGTCTTTGATTTTTTTTAAAGCATGAAACGAGGTGGAGGAAAGGTGTGGTTGTGAGGCAGTATGCAGTATCTTTGATGCTGTCAGAAGCGCAAATTTCTTACCGATTAGTGTCTTCACAGTGTCTGGAATTCAGCCCCATCTCCTACAAAATATGTTTACATACTGGAGGGAAGTGTCCGACATTCTTATATTGCATAAATACAGTATAGGGAGGAGCCTGAAGTGGATAATTGGGTGTATAGAGGACAAGACTGTGACACTAGAGAGTGGAATTCACATCCTGTGTCACACATGTTGTTAGGTTTGCAATACTAAAAATGGTTAAAGGGTTCACCATTAAGTAAAATATATTTTCTTTCAGAATGTTAACGATAAGGTTGATACCACTCTCATGTCTGTTCGTCACATAGACAGCCACAACCTGCAACTAGTTAGCTTAACTTTGCAATAAAGACTGGAAATGGGGAAACAGCTAACCTGGCTCTGTCTGAAGGTAACAAGATCTGCCTTAAACCTTAAAGGTGCTATATGTAAGTTTTTGCTATCACTTATTAGCCAACATTAAAGGCAACGATGACTGAAGTAAAGAGCCGTTAATGTTGGCTACGTAGCAACAGAAAAAACATACATTAGACTTACATGTGAAACTTTTGCTCACAGTTTTATTGGATTTAAATACACTGGAGGAATGTATTTCCTATGACTGTGAATGAGCTGAAGAAACAATGAAAACTTTTCATTGAGACAGCATGTATTGACTTTTAGAACAACAAAGCCAAAGCCAAGCTGTTATAAACTGTAAGTTTTGAAAATTTTGACAGCACAGGAATAAAGGGAAGTGTAACCCAGAGCACCTGCTGAGAGAGATGAAGAGGCAGGTCATAAGAGAAGGAAAGAGGAGTGAGAAAAGAGTATGAGGAGTGATAAGCAAGAGAGATGAAGTAGACAGAGAGCAGGAGGTGAAGGAGAAGGCAGAGAATTAGAGGTGATGGGGTTAAGACTGAAGAGGAGAGAAGAAAAGAAAAATGGCAAAGGCAAGAGAAGATGTAGAAGAGGAGCGGAGAGGAAAAGGAATAAAAAAGTGAGAGAGGGAAAATGGAATATGGAAACAGAGGAAAATAAAGAGAGGTGTGAGGAGATGAAAATTAGAGAGAGATAGGAGAAGAATCAGTAGGTGAAGAGGGAAGTATCAGGTCAAAGCGAAAGAAAGATATGAGAAAAAAGGCTACAATGGGTCTTTTTTTTCTCCCCTTGAGTAATATTTCTACTTCACTCCTAACAGACGCTCGTATCAGAATGATGTACAAGCTTTCTGAGCAGAAAAGGAGGATTTAACCTGTCATCAGAGACAATGGGAGGTGGCTGTCAAAGCTCGTCAGATCAACACATTCAAATTGCCTCTCCGTGATTTCCTATCATTATGACACAAAGCACGGCTGTTAACCGGCTGCGGCATTAAGAATGAAATCACACTCTCATTCATTATGTAACGGTATGTTTGAAGAGGCATCGCAGAGCTCGCAGGCGCTCGTCTCGTCTGGCTTTGTCTCCACTTGAAGCCCACATGACAACTTGACTTCCTGCTCTCAGTCTGTCACAATGCAGCCTGTCAGGGCAGTCGGTGCATCATTCAGACCGCCATTTCTTTTCTCTCTTCTGACCATTCTTCACTTTCCTCCATTACCCTCTCACATTCTCCTTTTTAATGTCTTCTTTCTTTCCTGAAATCCTGTCTTCATCCCTTATGCCTCCATCTCTTCAGTGTCTTCTCTGTACTTCCATCTCCTTGTGTTCTCAGTGGCTCATGAAGTTTTGTCACATTAATGCAACAGTTTCAAATCTGAATGGGTATTTAAAAGGACATTAGTTGTCTTAACAGCAATAAGTGAGTTAATAGCTAGTGTAAATGGCAACTTGAGAATAGCAGTTTTGCTGCTCCACTGCAGAAAATCACCACAGTCATGACTGGGGGTTGAATAGCAAGTGCTGAATGTGCTTACTGAATCTGAATACAAAATCTATTAGCTTTTTATCGAAAAATAGGAAAGTAGGTAGGGAAGCTTCAGAGTGCAAGATGGTAATAGCTAGCTGGCTTTCAACAAGCTGCTCATCCATTTGCTAGCACTATGCAACACAGAGAAAATGTTATTTCAGTATCAGCTCAGACTCTACCAAGTGAAACCTCACTGAATTGCTGTCTGGTTTAAAGCCCAGTTGCATTCAAGGGGGAAGCACTGAGCATCACGTTGGACAAGGGAGGAGAAGGCAACTTTTATCCTTTTTATGCTACATGCCAAAGAGAATAATAAGAATTTAGAATAATTCAGTTAAGGGGTGGAGCCAGGAGGACATAGACATTACATTATGCTTGTATTTAGTAACAATTGATTTAAAAGTAATTCTAATGCTCCATTTAATTTGAAACTGAAATTATTTTATTATACGGTTTCTCATGTTAGATATTGGAAATAGTGTGAAATATGACCGCAGCTCATAAACAGGCTCCTGTGCAAACCAGCTCTCGTTACCAAGGTGGTGTGCTGCAGATAAAATCGTTATTTTACATCACTACACCATCTGACAAAAGGAACCAGGTTAATGACAGCAGCTGTGCAGTGAGATCGGTCATATTGACATTTAAAATGGCTGATAACAGAGAAAGTTAGAGGCACAAAAGGTTGTTGAAATTAAATACACCCATAAAGCATTTACACAGTGCTGCAAATGTGTGGTAAATATACTGTAAAACATGAAAAACGTCAGCAAAACAAGGCTGAATTCTGTTAGAAATGTGGCTGCTGAAGGCATCCTGTGGACATCAGGGGTAAGAGTGTAATTCAAACTGTCCACTCATGGCTCTTAAGTTGTTATTACTGTGAAGACTCCCAGACCTGCTTGACGTCATATTACATTATAATCTCTTGGTAATGAAATTCTAATTTCTCAAACCTCTCCCTGCCATGTGGTGCTGCTGATGTGCACTGCTGGCTGGTGCAGCTTTCATACCTCACAGTGAGAAACGCTGTGTTAAAGCAACAACCACAGTCACTGTTCCTGCTTCAGACTACAACAAGCTGCTCAGTATAACAAATGAACACCTACAGCCTTCACCTCCTCCACACCCCCTCTGCACCCTCCTCCTCTTCCTCCTCCCTATAGAATAGACCTCCTTTCCTGGCAGTCCATTTTTTACTCCTGACTTTTCTGGGTCGTCTCTCCAGCTCAGAAGCTCACCAGAGACCTCTCTCCTCCTCTCCTTCTCCCCTCTTTCTCCTCCATTCTTTCTTCTCTATAACTAATGTATTTGACATCAGCTCCGTGCCTCTCTCTGCCTCATTTTTCACACTTTATATTATTATAGCCATATTCACAGCATTCATGTGGATAGAAATTGTTTCACTACATTTTTTTCATTAAAAACCTGCCAGCGTTATAAGATTAACTTTGACTTGGAAACCTGTTTTTTGTGTCTTCGCCTTGTCTCTCCTCACCTTCCTGTGCTCGACCTCCATGTGATTTCACAGCAGGAAGACAGAGAGGTAAAGTGATGACAGAAAGATGAGAATAAAAGGAGGGAGGAAAGGACTGAAGGAAGGAAAAAGAGGAGAGACACAAGAATATAATGGATAATGAGCAGGGATGGAAAAAGAGATCTACTGAACCATTTTAATTTTTCAATTCTCACTTTCTCCCTCCCTCCCCCTGTTCTTTCACCTCTATCACTCTTCCTTCCTATCCCTCCATCTCCATATCCTCCATGCACGCAACCCCTGGCTGATGTATGATTGATGCCTCTTGCTTCTTTCCATATCTATTCCAATTCTGCTTCTTTCCATTCCCTCCTGTCTTTTTCTTCATCTTCCTTTCTTTCTCTACTCCCTCCACATCTGCTCCACCATCCATCAGTCCCTACTCTGCTTACATTTGTCCCTCCATCCTCCCATCCTTGCTTCCCTTCGCTCTCTTTCTACTCTTGGATTCACTGAAGACTAATGTTCCAGTTCCTCCCACAATAAGTGAATCTCATTACATTAGCAGCTACTTCGATGTCATACTAGCTGATGCATGATCATACTTCACACACATATTTAGCTGAGACTCTCATTCATATCTTCCTCAACTAAAAAGTAAAGAGTTTCTGAGGCTTTGAAGAGAAAAATGGATTCTGCAGGAGTCTCATTACAGTAGACAGTACAGTCAGAAACAAATATAATGTAAATGGAAACCTATAATGTGTAATTCTACCTTTAACCTGAATGAAATCACAAAATCCTACATCTAATCTTCACCATAAACTGGAAATTTTATCCTAAATTAGCTGCTTAAGGAAGTGAGGGACTGAAGAAAAATCCTCACTTTGGAATATTTTCTCTTCTTGTGAGAACATTTGGTCCCTACAAGCAGAGAATTACAGCAGCACACAAAGAAATATAGGCTCAATTAGTCTCTCTGAGCAGCAGCAGAAGCAGCGCCTGTTCTGTATCTGTATTAGACATTTTTTTCTCCATCTGATTAATGGAAAGAGCAGAATGAACAAGAACAAGAAGGCTGAGAAGGAAAAAAATCCTCCCTAAAACACTTATCATTTTTTAAAAAACAGCTTTTACCAGTGTACCTTTGCTTTGCTGAGACAGTTTGTTCAGTACACAGTAGTTACCATCATCATGATGTATTTGTTATCATCAATATCATCAATGACAAAGACACATCTAGAATTAGATTATAGAAAATATCAGTAGCGTGCAGAAGTGTAAAGTATAGTTACTACAGTAAGTATATTACATCATTGTACATTAAGTCTGAGCAAGCCAGGAGTCACTAAACCACATAAATCATTGTGAACAACTCTTCAACAAGTACTTAAATTACTTATACAGATAAAGTATAGATTATTGCATCTGCAGTCAGTTTGAATTAGTCAGCACTCCCACTGGCTAGCTTTTCTTCAGCAACTTGCACACACTACATGCAATTCTCTCTCCCCACCACTGTACATACAGTCCCACAGTACTACTACAACCCTACAGTTTGGTCATACTGCTTATGGCAGCAGTTCTGTGAATCACAAGCTTTGGTGAATGGGACACTTAGCGGTGAAATGCATAGAGCTGAGGGAGGAAACAAGTCAGAATAAAATGCAGCAGCTGGTTGAATATCAGACACACTTCTGAAACTGGAAGACCTCTCGTTATAACTATCACCCTCATCCCTTTTCATGTAAAATACCGCAGTTGCCTGCAACAAGTGGACACTTGTTGTCTGGGAGTTGTCAAGAACCCTTCTGGGAAAACATCCCCAGAGGTGGAAGATGATAAGATTTGAAGGACAGTATACACTACATTACTGTAAACACTTTGACTTTAAGGGGATTTCTCCTTTATGAAGAGTGAGAACTGTTGATGTTGTATTGAGTCAGACAGATGATGGAGACAGACAGATCGATGAGCGGCCGAGTGTACATTTAATATTCATGTCTTACATTTACTCTGTAATTCAGGAGGATCACCTCAGCTGTCAGTCTGTCACCAAGAGCAGTGAAATCTGACACCTGAGCTGCTACATAACACATACATAGGAGTGTGTGTTTATGTGTGTGTTTGTGTGTGTGTCTGTTCTGTCTGCTGATCATCTGTGAGATGAATGAAAAAACAGCCAACTGAAATTCAGGTCAGGGAGAGAAGGATGTGAGGAGAAGTTGGGATTAATTTCATTCTACCAGAGAGACAGTGGCAGGAAAAAATAGCTAAACTCACCTCTCCTAACTTAGTTTAGTGGGTACTTGTATTTTAAAAAGGCTATACACTTTTACAGTTTAAATTCATTGCTATTATCTCAGCAAACGCAACGAAAAAGATTACTGAGCGTGAGCTACTTGGCAGTTTATTTACTGATCTACTGAAAATATTTTATAAGTTGTTCATATGATTCATTTTTCTTTCTTGGCAGCAGCCACAGACTAGTTCTGAGGGTACAATTCATCAAAAAAAAATTTACCCCAATGCCTACCATGCTTTTGCAGATTTACAGGATCTAGATCAGGCCATATTCATATTTCATCATCTCACCTGCCCCTGTAGCAACAGGTCCCCACCATTGCAGTCCTTTTTCGATTCATAACCACATAGTGGGAATGTGTAATGTCCAGGTCTTCAAAACCTATTCAAATCCAAAGTATATGTGCTAAACATATATAAACAACAGTGAGGGGCTGTTGCTGTCCAGACAGGTTCTACTTTCTATTTTTATTACTTGTCTTGATGTTTTACTACTGAGGGAACAGACCTTCCTTCCTGTCCTGCCAGTAAAAGTGCAGGAAGAGAGAAGAAAAATGAAACACAGGGAGCAAGAAGAGAGGAAAGAAAGAGACAGACATGAACAGGAAAAGCGATTAATTGGCAATTTAAGGTGGGAAGACAGAGTTAGCCTGCAAACAGGATTGTTAAACCACAGAGTGAGAAGTGGACCGAGAGAGTTAAAAGCCCGACAGAGAGACAATGAGACAAAAAGGGAGAGAGAGAGAGAATTAACCTGCAATCAGGCCTCTATTTAGCTGCAGTCAGCCACAATCAGCAGCCATATTAGCATTTAATTAGACTGAGAGCCACAAACCACGGCCTACCGCTCCGCTCTGATTACCTCACACACTGCTTTCATATCTGTGTGTGTGTGTGTGTGTGTGTCTGGAGACATACGTTTGAATTTGTGTGGGTACATGTGCACTTACAATCACAAATGGGTTGTATAAATGTGTGTGTACAGACATGGGAATACCTACAGGTGTGGTTTTTGTTAGTGAAAGCCTGAACAGTGCTCACACCAGCACATGAGTGTGTGAACTGTGTGTTTCAGTTCTGATACTGATTCCCACTTTCTGTGGACACGCCCAGAAGAACAAAATGGCATCGACAGGTTGAAATCCCAAGTGTATAAAAAGATTATTCACACTTTCATGCAGGTGATGTACTCAGCATGTCGCCCTCTATCAGACTGTTTTTGTTTTTTGGTTGGCATCAGTAAACACACACACTGGAAGCCAGTGACAGTGTGAATTAGCTTTGGCAAGGATTGTTATGTGCATGAGAGTCCATCTTGTGTGGTTTACCCTAAAATGCCTTAACATCACTGGGATCCAATTTTCTAGGATTTGTTAAGTTCTAAAATGCATTTTGTTGCTTTATGAACACTGACACTTTGTAATTATTTGCTTAGAGAAGCACAAACACAGATAAACTCAAATTACTGGCTCTTTAAGATGTCATGAATCTTACAAGGAAAATAGTAAAAACAAAATCAAGTGAAGTAATATCAAAATGAAGTTAAGTATATATGATGTCCCATTTAACAAGAGTCTACAGCCATGCTAGTAGCTCTGGTGGAGTTAAGCTAAATGATCACCAAAGTTATCTTATCTCCATCACTGACTTTATCTTAAACACATTGTTTGTAATTAAATAAGAGAGAGAAATAGAGATGGGCCTACTGCTGTTAATATTCACGACTGAGGCAATAAAATACAGGATGATGTGGGGTTGTACAGTAATTAAATTGTCTGAAGTGCAACTATAAAGCATTGAAATGAGCTTCTTGTAAAACATGAAAAATGTCAGGAAATCAACCTAGAACTATATTAGCAAATGTGGCCACTGGATATGCAACAGAGGTCCCCAGCTGGACGCAAACAGGGCAGGGTGCAGTTCATTTGTGGTTGGTGCTATAACACTCTCTCTCAACTTATATAAAACTGAGTGAAACTTAAAGATTGTGGAGCTGCTGACCTGGGGTTTAGGAGCACCCTAACCCTGAGGACACTAAGTCCACAATGTCTGAGGGGGATTAGCTTTAATGGCACAGGCAAGATACTGACTTTCATCAGCACAATTAAAACTGATTGTATTCCTGTGTGCAGCAGTGTTATCTGTGATCGTTACAGGGCCACACATGAGAGTGCAGGACACATGATCTGCTAACACATTTGGTCAATTGGTCAATTCTTCTGTCTGAAAAACAGATGACAATCACAATCATCTTCACTGTTTTCACTCAGATTCTTCTCTTTTTCAGCTTTGTGTCTCACTGAGAATGAGATTGCACAAAAGCAATTAGATGCCCACAATCATGAGCGTTGCTGAGAAGCAGCAGGTGTAAGAGGGGTACAAGATATTGCTAAAAATGAGCTGCCTTCTTAGAGGTTTGGCCAAATGGTTTAGTTAGACTGAGCCACTGCGACTCTTAAATTGAAAATTACTGTGATTTACTATGTAAATAATTACAACAGGTGGTTTCAACCAAGCAGACTATTTGGTCATGCACAAACTGTTCTGACAAGTTCTAACTGTGTGAAAAAGAAGTGTATTAGAAACTGCAGAACACACTGCAGCCATTGTCTGTCCTGGTTTTTTTTTTTTTTTTTTTTTTTACTTTATTATGAACATGTTGGTGATACAACAGAAGCATGTACATTTTTAGAATCCCAGTAAAGAATATTCTCAAAGATGAAGATAGTCTATACAACTCTGGTGGCCATGCTTGATTTTACATATGAGATGACCCTGGACAAAAATGGTTATTTGACCTCTACTGACCCCTGTGCAATGTGTTGCCTCTGAATTCCCGTAAATGTCCACTATAACAGTACTCATATGGTGGAATATCACCATAATGTTATATGCATCATATAAGATGAAATACTGCTCTCAAAGCTGCTAAAGCTACTCTGCTGAGTTTTGTCATAAACAACAAAAGTTATGTTTACATTCAGTGTGTTTACATTCAGTATGTTTACATCCAGAACAAATTGTGTGTAATCTGTCCAAAAAACAAGATGAATGCATTTCTTCCCTCATAAACCATTCACTAAAACTGAAACCTGCATTGTTTACAGCCGTCTTCTTTCCTGTCTGCCAGTGCACTGCTGTATATCTTGGCACATTACCACCACATGTAGATCAGTGGAACATTGTGCCTCAGTCACAGAAAAAATGCTCCATGGTGCTACCAAGGGTCCAAAGCTTCACAGATTACCATTTAAAACTAGAAGTTGAATAAGGGACCATCTATACGACATGCCCACAAATAATATAGTTGCCCACTTTGCCCCAGTTTGTAGTCCAGCCCTGGTGGCCATTTTGGATGCTCTCTTGTGCCAAGCCTATAAGCAAACCGTTTGTTCTACTAGCTTCTGTAACTGAGGCAGTTTATTTCAGAATTTATTTGCTGCTTTGTTTCGTGTGCACAGTCTGTTATGTTGTGGTCTCTGGCTGAAAGTTTCAACTCTACTGCACCATGTGGTCACACATGTGCCTGTAACCACACCCATCAGTGATGTCACAGTGTACTGACTCACCCTGCAGTACACTTCTACATCACTGCAACAAGATGAGAGGTTTAAAAAATCAGCTAATTCTTCACCTCTTGCCTCGCTGTGAGTCCAGGTTAGCGTTATTAGCAGTACCAGCCCCCAAGTTGTCTATACACTGTGCTAACTGCATTTTGGAGAGTTTTAAACAGGACATCTGTGACCTATTTAGCACTAACTTATGTTAAAACGCATTCTTATCAAAATTTGTTATTTTTCCAGAGGTACTTTTCTGTGTATACAGAATACATTTATCATTTACTTCCTGTTTGCATGAGAAAGGCAATCCAGCCCACTACAATTCGAGCAGACAAAACTGGACTACAGCAAAAGGAGATCAGAAGTAATGTAGCAATAATACCACTTCAGAGCAAAATACATTACATCATCTGATGTATTTGATTTGTGGAAATAGTTCATCCTACTGACAATCTCATCATAGATAAGCTGACATAACTGCACAGGTGTGCAAGGCTCGGTCTCACACACAAGATGCAGACTAATCTTGGTCTAATTTTACCATTGTTTTACTGATCGATAGATTGATAGCTCGATAGATCTATATGACCACACATTTGCATGAACACATGTACAATGGCATGCAACCACGTAGATTAGATATTGGATACACTCATACACACACACACACACACACTCACATACATTGGTGCATTTAATTACATGCAAACATTATCAGCTCAGCGGACATGTGCCATGCGACTTTGGCTTTTTTTTTTTGCCACAGTTTATCGGTCATATCTGTATCGTCAGTGTTAGCGACTAACATATATTTTCAGTTTCATCTTTCCATTGTCAACAGATGAATCATTTACTTCATAAATCTCAGAACTGAGAAATGATCACAGATTTCCAAACTCCAAGATGATATCTTCAGCTGTCTTGTTCTGTCCAGCCAACAGTCAAAATATCCATAGATATTCATTTTACTGAATAAAATAAAAAAATATAAAATAGAGAAAAGAAGCAAATCACTGCATTTCAGAGGCTGGAGCCAGAGAATCTTCCAGCCACTATCAAAACCACTGACAATTAATTTTCTGCAGGTTGATTCATCTGTTAATCAGCTTATAGTTATAGTGGATCAAACATCATATTATCAAATAAAAATGTAAATATTGGATATTGGAAAAATCAGCCATGATAAACCACATACACGTTTTTGAGGACATATGTGTGTTGTAAAGCAATTTACCTAATGAGTGTCCTCTGAGTCACAATAGATTTACATCATACGCTGCCTGACATGTAGATGGAAACATCAGAGAGGTGACAAATAACATGTGTCTTGGGTCCCATGTTTTATGTATGGCTCCCCAATCTTGTTGTGGTTGTGTGTGTGTGTGTGTGTGTCATTTCCACTCACCCCCATCATCCTCATCGAAGGAGTTCATGCAGGGGAAGTAGATGGCGAGGGCCTCAAAGGACGCCGACAGGCTGATGCGGCTCTGCGATCTCTCCATGTAGAGGCCCGCCGTCGGGCCCGGGTCGGCCGGCTTGGCCAAGCGCGGCTGGGCATTCTTCACGCGGAGTACGGCTCGCGGCGTCTTGGATAGCTGTCAGCTGCCCCCCACGGCAGATCCACCTCACCCCGAAAAGAAGAGTCAAGCAAGAACCCCAAGATGCTCACACCGACTGAAATCGGTGCATGAACTTACTCGCAGCAAGTGGCGGCAAGAAAGATTCTGATGTTGCTCTTTGTTTGTCAGATAAGATGCAAACTCCGGTGGTGCAAAATCATCCTAGAAATAAAAAATGTGAAGCAAGATATGTCTCTGTAGGTTGCACACTTTTGATCTATATTGTTGACACTGTTTCTTAGCTGAATATCTATCTATGGCTTTGTGTAGCAGAGTTATCTCTCTCTCTTCCAGTCATCTCTCCTCTAGTTTTTGGATTCTAGTTTTGTTCCGGCTCTCAGGCAGATGCTTGTGTACATCCTCCTCTTCATCCCTTTCTTGTCCTCAGAAGTCCAGGTGATTGTCTGATGGACTTGCTGATGTCTAGTGGTGAATCTCACCTGCGTCTTCACACTGATAAAACCTTATCTTGCTCTTCTTGTTTTTGAGGCAAAACTCCCTGAACTCTGCACTCTGCATGTCAATCTGACATCCTCCTCCTGTTTGTGCATTCACAGCTCGGATGCCTGGTCTTCTTCAGATCCTAGTGAGGGAAGGAAGATGGGAGGAGACGCTGGTGGTGGTGGTGAAGGTGATGTTGACGCCCAGCATGAAACGTGTTGCTTTCCGTCTAAATCAAAGCCTTTCGTCTCTGTCACACAGCATTGTCATTCCCTCGTGCTTTGACACAGCAAGAGCATTTCTGCCACTTAGAGAAACTGACTTTCACAAAACCCAGGAGACGCCAGCTGCAGGAGCTGCTGAAAATCTGCTTCGTTTCCAAGCCCAGATCGGCCAGGAGGGCATCAGTTGCAGCAACAATTGCAACTGAGGGCAATCTGTTGCTTCTTCTTTGCTTTGAACTGTATTTCAGATAATGCTCTGCTGGTTGGCGCTGTAAATGTTCTTAATGTTGTGTTGCTGTCAGCGAGGTTTGCTGTCTTCCTCTCTCCTCTGTCCTCTGCCGCCGTGCCGATGCTCCACTGACTGTCTGCTCCTGAGACGGGAAAGGACAGAGAGAGAGCAAGAGATGATGAGAGAGAAAGAGAGAGAGAGAGAGGCTGTACTGTTTAACAGCTTGTGTCTGACTCGACTCATTCACTGGCGAGCTGCGTGGAGAGTGAGAGAGAGAGCGAGGGGGGGAAAGGGAGGGGAAGGAGAGAGAGAGAGAGGGAGGAGGGAGGACAGAGGGGATGGAGAGCAGACTGTTGCTGGCAGCCCGACCAATCAAAACATGGATGAGGGAATATGGGTGTGGCTTAGGGGCAGTGGAGACGATGCAGAGCAGGACAAGTTTACAATGTCTCTCTCCCTCTGTCTCTCTCTCTCTCTCTTTTTCTCTCCACCTCCTTGTGTCTCTCGGTATCAGTGACCACCAACCTTCTCCAAGCAAAGATCATGAATTATAACCTAAAGAGAGAGATGTGTTCAATGCTGAACAATGGCTCTCTCAAAATCTTTCTTGATGCAGAATATCTGACAGCAAATATGATTATTGTTGTATTTTGTCAAGAGGAAACTAGGGCATAATATGAAATGAAACATCCTAAACTCCATCCTAACACCAGCCCTAAAGACACAACTTCAAATGTGAACAACTGCAATACAAGAGAAAAGGATACTTTAACAACAATATTTCTCTTGGAGTTAGTATGCTCACACCATGCCATGAGCAACCATGAGCATTCAAGCATTCAACTGGCAAAACAAGAGGCTGCTTTTACAGTGAAGCACTCACAGGAAACGCAGTGTATTTGTCTCAGAGATTAGCACCAACAGCAACTGTTCATGAAACATGTGTCTACAAAACAACACAGTCATTTTTTGACAGTGGGTCAGTTTTAAATATTGCAAGGAGTAATGAAACAAGAAGGAGCCACAGAGTTATGGTTAGACAAAGAATTACCGGCAATAGGCTGCACACGTTCCAACTGCTTTTACTGCGTCCTGCTGGTGTGTGAAAAACTACTCATGCCATACGCAGTGTGAAATCCGATTGTGGTTATTTATGAGCGACTTCTTTATTAAAACAATGAGGGTTTGTTTGGCTGTGAGTTTGCAGTAGGATTAAATTGCACATTCTAATATTCCCAGTTACCAAGGGTGTAACAGGATCAACTGAAACTTCAAAGACTATTATTTAAAAGTTCACAACATAAAGACAACAGGAGATTTGTGTGATTTGGTTGCCTTTGGATATGCTTCATTTGTGGGGTAGAAGAAAAATACTCTGGGCATGGGGTCACTGTGGCCTGTCCCTCTGTGTGATATGTTAAACATATCTACTAAAAAAAAACTGAAAATGTCCACCTCCTTTTGTGTACACAACATTATAGTGGAGAGCAACAAATGGTGCTAACCTGCAGGGACAAATGCATTGCATTTCATATTGTTGCTTCACAACAGAAGCTTCTATGAGAAAGCAAAGCTTTTATTGTGAAAGAGGAGCTGCAGGAAGCGATATCACTTTGAATTCGCAATAAGTGAAGACAGTAAATACAGCTCCCAAATGGCTATAAGAGAGCACTCAATTCTGACTGGTGAAAATGAACTTTGCACTCGATTTGGAAAGATCCTGCAGCTTGATTGTTACTGACCAGCTGATCAGTGCTCTTCTGTAGAATACATTCCTCTTTTATCTTTCATCTCTGCTTGTATTTACGAGTCTCTGTCTGACTGTGTTCTTTTACCCTCATTTTATTCTTAACAGCCTTTTATTCCTCTGTCTTTCTCACCTCTTCTTTCCTTATTCTCTGCCTGTCTTCGTCCTTGCACTGTGTACTCTTCTCCTTCTGTTCCACTATTTCCTGCTTTCTGTGGAGCAGAGAAAAAGAAGCAGGGAGGAGATTGGCTGTGTAATCAACGGTGCTTCGCAGGGCTCCATTCATCTCTCTGCTTCCATAGATAGAAGCCATAGGGGACACACACACACACACAATCAAAACAAACAGACACACCGCATAGTTCAAGAAATACACGTGCACACATGCAGTCAAACACATGGTGAATCATGTTTTTGCACATGTAATCACACAACATATAAATGGAAACAATACACAAACAAAATGTGCACAAATACAGACACACACACTCACAGACATACAGACAAACACACACACACACACACAGAGGCAACAGTTGGCAGAAATGATCAAGTTGTTTTTGCATACAACAGCAGAGTTCATTCCACAATGTCAGCCAGACAAATGATTGGTCAGAGAACAGCAGGGCACTAATACATCACAGTACATTTATGAAAATGTCAGAACTGGCAACTCTAATCTTTTCATCTTCGTCTTCATGACCAGCTCCTGTAAACACACTGAGTATAGAAGAATACAAACTTTTTGGAGAATAAGCTCTTTGCTGAAAGTGAATTTTATGTTGTTAATTAATTTTGGAACGTCAGCATGGTGGAGATACTTTGTGGCTCCTGTCTAACTAAATGCTTAAAAACCACAGTTCTTCCTTACCACTTCTTTACTTCTTTACCTTTGGCCATTACTTTTACTATAATTTATTAATATTAGAAGTAATGTCTTTGTCTGCCTTTCAGTCCTTCCACTATCTGCCACCAGAAATAAAGTGTAAGTTGCTCTGGAAGAACAGTGTCCCCTCCTTGTCCTTAGCAGGTTTTCCTCTGTTCTGATCTGCAGCCTCACAACATTAAATGCTTCTTAACAATGGCTGGCAGTGTTAGAGCTAATTTTATTAACTATGTGCTAATGATTATTTCTACAGGTATGATCCTAAAACTTCCAGATGTGCAACAGTTACACTGGTTGGAGTCCCTGTATGTGAATCCAGTTATAAATAAAAATCAGTAAATGTGTAAGGAATAAATGAGCGGTAAATGACCGATAATATTTGATACCATTAACTGAATTATATATCCTCCCTAACCAGTCTCTAGAACAGGAACAGGCCCACTTACTTACTGTGAATTCTTCAAATAATCACCAGCTCTAACACCAGCTTGCTTACATGTTTACAATCTTGGATCTGTGTGTTGGTAGTGGAGAAAAGTCAGGGGATCACAGGTTTTGTCATCTAGGAATCATGAATGTCTCTGGACAAAACGGTGTGCCAATCCATTAACTGAATATTGAGATACTTGCCAAATTCAAAAGGTTACAACCTCTGGGAAGCTTGAATGTCTGTACAAACGTTTCATGGCCATTCATCGAGCAATTGTTGACATATTTCAGTCTGGAGCGAACATTGGACTGAGCAATGTACAAACACTGCCATACATAAAGCCTAAAACTGGTCCAGGAAGTGTATCAGGATTTACTTTGCACCGACGCCACTTTATTGATTTCACTATGTTTAGTTCTCCCAGAATCATAATTCATTTGTCTGCTTCCTCTGTCAAAGTCTTGTTGTTGATGAATTCTTTTAACTTTAAACTTTAAATTTAGATGGAAGCACAGAGGCTGTTTCCGTTGGTGACTCACTTGTTCTTACTGAGAGGCCACTTTATGTAAAAAGAGTCTCATCATACTTCCTTACCTCTGCTTGCTAAATATTACAACATTAATCCAGCTTTGTCTGTCTGATTTTCCTTTTTTGTTGTTGCTGTTTTCTTTTGCTTTTCACTTTGACGCACAACAAAACTTCACCACTGAGGTATCTTGCATCATTCACTAATGTACAGCTGTCCTCTCTGCACTCTCAACGTCAGCTGGTGTTCACTTTTCATACACTCTGCAAGAGACTCAGCAGCAAATGAATCCTGTAATTGATGATAAACAACCTTATCAACCCTGTGCAGATACATCATAATTTTTTTGTTGCTCTGGGACAGTAAGAAGTTTTACTGACTGGCCCTCTTACATCATGGATGTCATAATTCAAGACTCTGCTCACGTCTGTGTTACTTTCAGTCAGCAACCTGCCGATGTCTTATAAAAGGCTCTTTACACTACGATGCTTCCGTCCTTGTGCACTCTGCTGAGTGTACCGTGGCCAGTGAAGTGCACCGCCATCGTGTTGACAAGCGCTCGCCTGCTCGCTGTGAGCATGCTGTCCAAGCACGCCTTATCACAGGAGCATTGACCTTTTACTACAAGTACCTGCCTCAGCCTCTCTGTCTCCGCCTTTTTCATGTCACTGCCTGTCTCTCTGCAGTCCCTGCCTTTTTTCCTCCATCTGCTCTTCTGTCAGACCCTCTGTCTCTCTCTCTGCGTTACCATTTGTCTTTCTGCTGCTATCGTCAGCTGTCTTTAGTTGTCTGCTTGTGTCTCTTTACCAGTCTATTTGTCTGTCAGTCATTTTACTGTTTCCACGTATCTGTCGACCATCATCCTGGTCCATTTCTCTATTTGTCTCTTTGTTTCTTTGTCAGATTTTCATTCTTAAATGAATAAATTAAACTATTTAATATATATTTAACTATATTTTTTTGTTTTTTCTGATAGCATCCCATATCACAGCATTGATGCCTCAGAAACCTCTTAGTTCTTTGAACTATGTAGATTATATTTGAACATCATATATCACATTTAGCACAAGAGCCACAGTCTTTGAACAACAACCCACGTTAGCTTTCTTGCTAAAGTCTCTTTTCTAACTTAAAAACATGAACACATCTTGTCCTGCACTTAAGCTTGTTGAACAAGTCACCAAACAAACATTCACCGCGGAAAAGTGCGCAGCTTTCTGGCTAGTTAGCTAATTAGCTGCTCACCTGCAGCACATTAAAAAACACATACTCATACACACAAACACTTACCGCAAATGTAACTTTCTGTTTCCATGCTAATGCGCTCCCGTGTGTTCACACACTGATACAGAGTAGCTGACATTATTAGACCGTAGTAGTAGTCAAAGAAGATGTAGTTCTGCCGGTCAGTAGCATTGAGCTCTTAATTGACGTTCTCTGCTTCACCTGGATGCTTTGTGCTTCCGTTTCCCGCGGATGTTATGATGATTGTGATTGGTTGTCGCCCGGCTGTCGCTGCACGCGGAGATATTTTCATAAAGTTGAGCCTGTCGCAACTTTTTTTTAAACCAAACTTTATTTAAACTTTATTTATTTAAGCTATAATTTCATACAACAAACTAAACATACACTGGACAATACATATATACCAATATTAAAGAGGAAATAAATTACAGTAACTAAAATGAAGAAAAATTAAATAAACAAATAAACGGGAGTTTTGTACATCTATTTTTCTAACAGAAAAGGGCACGAGCATCAAAATGAAACTCTGAAACACATCATTAGAAACTGCCTGAATTAGCTGGCAATTTTTGGTTCCTGATTTTATTTCCATCCTCGCTGTCTAAGAGCAAATTGTTGTTGTGTTTCTGAGTTCCAGTTCCCAGACATCACCTGTCAATCTAATGATGTGATGTGACACCTTTGTCCTGTGGTTCTCTGTTGATGAAGTTTGAGTTATTGTAGGCGTATGTTCAGCCATGATGGCTCAACAGTTATTCCTCTGTTCCTCTTACAAAATCCCCGTTGCACCCTGTTATGTAAAGCACAACTTTTCCTGGAGCTGTACTAATACGTTACGGTACAACATCAGGAAACACATGATGGCAAAGTTCTAAGAACAGTAGGTCAAACCACTGCTCTCTTTTATTAACTAGGAGGCAGAGAGCAGCAAGACTGACATTTATTTTGATGGCAAATGTCACAGTATTCCTTCAGGTAAGTTGAGAGATCATGAAGGCAGATTTCACCATCCAGTAAACAGACTGCCATGCCTGAAGCTGCTGAGCCAAATTCAACAAGTCCTCCACATTAAACAAGACAATATGGTATCTGTAACTGCCCTCTGCAACGACACAGGTAAGAATTATCTGACCTGATGCTGACACTGTAACAAATCACTGCTGAAAATACATTTTATGATGTGACAACAATGTGGTTGACTTTCATTAGATTTAGGCACAACAGTGACTTGTTTTAGGGAAGAATTTTGTTTCTGTGTCAAATAGTGATCCTCAGTGTTAAAGTCCTGCACATTATTGGTGTTTTCATTCCGCTTCCTTATCAAATCTGGCACCAGCATCAGCCACAATGCAACTCAACTCTTGACAGTTTACTTAGAGTTCCAGGTGTGTTATCCTCAAGCAGAGATGAGGAGCAGGCTACAAAGGTCTGGTGAGCTGACGTCTCTCCTCACCTTCCTCACCCCCATACCACTATCTGTCTGTACGTCCCATTCTTGTGAGCATGATAGCTTGGTCGCACCTTGAGGAAATTTCTTTACATCTGGTACATTTTGCTCAAGCTTGTAGTCTTCAGACCCAACCAACACTGACTTGAGGACATTCATCGGACTTCAACCAGCTCCCTCTGGAGCTACAAAGGCCTTTGCATAACTTTTTTCTCATGCAGTTGCACTCCCCAACATCTCTGGTGTATAAAATCAGTGGCATTCCCTTTTAAAAGACCATCCTCAGCCTGCCTGATTACACTTTCAAAAGTAGTTTCCTCACCTGTCTGTCTGGCTACCTGTCTTTCTGTCTGCCACAACACTGATTTCGTTTTTCGTATTTCTTCTGATCCTACAGAGAGCTTTAATTAAGAGAGCACAGGTTAAATTACCAGAGATACCACGGGCCACTTAAATCAAGAGACAACATTCTTCCAGGACCGAACCCTGACCCGGACAGTGTGATCAGGATAGGGCACGAAGGTCACATCTAGCCTTATTACTTGGCTGCCTGCCCAACCAAACCGGGGCGTTGCCAAGGCAACTGCAAGTTGCAGCAGCAACGTCAGGATCAGCTGACACTGATGTGAGATGACAAGACCACCCAGAGAGGAAGAGGGAGTGAATGGGAGAGGGAAAGAAATTATTAAGGAAGAGACAGAGGACACGAAGACGTCTCCCAACGGTGAATGTTTAAAGTGACACGATGTAAAGATGAGACAAAAACTGATGGAATAACATGGAACCAGAGTTAGATCAGACCAGAGAGGAGAGATAAAAAATAACATGGAGGGGGTCAAATCATTCAAATCGGTTATTTTTGAAATCACTCCAACTCTAAGCTCACACACACACACACACACACACACACACACACACACACACAGCCGTGTAGTCCACTGAGATTATGCAATTGAATTTGTGTTATTCCATCATAATCCTGCCTCACTGGGTATTAACATTGAAACTTTTATAAGTAGAGTAGAGCAGGTCTAAAGTGTTCTCTGTTTCTCTTTCTTGTTTCATCTCCTCAGTCATTCCTTCCCATTCTGTTTCTCTCATACACACACACAGTTAACACACACCATTTTTTTAGATTTTCTTTTGTTGTTTTTTTTTTTTTTTTTTGTTGTTGCATCTCTTTTAGCTGTTTTCACACACACACAGCGCAACCCTCAACTTTTCTAGACATTTCCTTCAGGAGCTGTGTGTGAGAATACAAATGTGTGAATAGAGCAGGTCAGGAGCAGGTGTGTTGATGGCATTTGTATCCTGCAGATTCAGGTGGTAATCATCATTCATCATCATTTGATACATTGATATTATAAAGATATTGATCGTAGCCATTTTAACAACAGATTATTTTCAAGGGACTAGCAGATGGTGAGGTGAACTTCTCAGATCATACATTAGCCAGGAATCTTGTGCTTCTCAGTTATGCTGTCTCTCTAAACATATAACACACACACACACACACACTGACGTCAGTCTGTCAGTCTTGCTGTGTCTCTGGGGTTCATCCAGGAAGAGACAGAAGGCTGAGCAGCCAGAGGTAAAGATCTCCACTGAGCTGTGTGTGCGTGTGCATACTTATGCATATGTGTGTATTTGTGTGTGTGTGTGTGTGAGAGAGAGAGAGAGAGAGAGAGAGAGAGGAACAAAGTGTTGGGTGTGCTGGAACAAAATGTTTGTAAAGCACATTAGAGATGCTAAAATTTTCTACTTCCTTAGTTTCTGGGTCAGAGACACAGAGAGAGGAAGTCATCAATATTTAAAGCTGAATTCTTCAACTGTTAAACATTAACATTAAAATAACAACAAACAAATGTGATAGCCCACATTCTTGGTCTAAATAACCTCTATACCTGACTTTAGTCTTTCAGTCAGTGCCCTTATTGAGTTACAGTCTTTCTCCAGTAAGCTGATTTCTTCAGCCTCATGTAAATTCTGTAATCAAAGAAGGGGATTAGAGAAACCTGATTTCCACATATTTCTCCAGACAACGTTGATTTCTTGGTCATGGAGATGCATAACCAAGTTTCTGTACACGCATAACAAAAGACTTCAAACAGGGAAAGTATCACTGAGAATATCACAGAATAAAAACAAAGACAATTACACACAGAAATACATCCTTAATATGTACATTCAAAGTTTGATTACAGCTGAAACTAACACAAAGTTGTCTCTGAATAAGTCAGTCTCCATGAGAGTGACTCCAGACACATGATGATCACTTTCACATGCTCCTCGGATGGTCCTGTTTCCCAGGTTGGGAAATTCACTCCTCTGATTTCACTGTGTTCACGTGCCTTTATGTTGAAACGAGGAAACAACATGGATGCTACAAAGACGCTGTGTTGTATTTTATTGCTTAGAGAGTTTGAACAACACGTTGACAGCAGTTTGATGCTGAAACCTCTTATCAGATTACTGCAAATAAATCACTTTTCTTACTAATATAGGTCAGTCAGCAACAAATGATTACAGCCTAATGACAAATTAGCTGTTAGCAAGAAAAAAGTATATGTGCGCCATTAATCTAGATTTTTTTTTCTCATCAACCAAACATTTACTTTCCACCATGTTTATAACATCAAGACCTCAGCCGGTTGTGCACCAAAATTTTCGGCGACTTTGTGTGTTGTTCTGACTTGAAGAGGCATTCAGGGGCATGAGACTGTGGAGCTTTGAGCTAAAAGCTAACACCTACCATCATAGTTTAGAGTGTTAGCATATTAACAGTTTCCAATGTTAGCATTTTCTCTCCGAGGCTGATGGGAATGACTTTAGTTTTGCAGCGGCAAATGTATTAAACAGACCAACGAGTTTGACTAATGGTTGCGTTGCCTGAAAAAAAACAAAGGATCAACAAAAGTTGTTGTAATCCTCAGGGGGGCATGAATCTGGTTGGTGAGTTTCATGGCAATCCATCCAATTGTTAGTTGAGGTAAGTCACTGTCAGCTTTATGGTGGTGCTAGAGAAAAGGTCAAGGGTTCACAGAAGTCATTAAAATGCATTGCCATGGGAACCACAAATGTCTGATCCAGGTTTTGTGCCGAATCCATCCATGTTGATATATTTCACAGGTTAAGTGAAATCACTAACGTCATTAATCCTGAGGGGAACAGGAAGGTGTGTATCAACTTTAATGGCAGTAATAACAACATCATCTCCATCATCACCACCTATAACAAACTCCCATTTCTTTTCCCTCCCTGAAACCAAATCAATACGATCATCACACATTTCTGAACAATCCCAGCCTGTTTCCCCACCCATTAAATAAAACCGCCTCCCTCCTCCTGGCTGATAAACAATTGATTCACATTCCTGCCGCTGCAATGCCCTGCCTCAATCCCACGTCTCAAACTGAGATGCATCACGCTGGAGAGGAGCTGTTTCATCAGGACTTAAAGCAAATTACTCATCTCATGTTTTAGTGAGATTAAACACATCCCTATCATTGTGATGAGGGATGAGAAGAAATGAGGATGGAGAGAGCGACAGGGGAGGGATGGGGAGGAGAGAGGTGAAAAATGAAGAGGGGGAAGAGGAAGACGGAGGAAGGAGAGAAGACAAGTTGGTTAGAGATCGACAATACTCGAGGAGGAGAGGAGAAAATCAGAGGAGGTTTGAGATAGAGAGGTGAGAAATAAAGATACAGAGACACATGGGAGGGGATGCTTCATCCTCAAAGACAAATCAATGTCACCTCTATATTTGCACGCCCTCCGGGACACACACACACACACACACAGGCACTCACTGACAAACAGCTGCTCGGATCACGTGCTGGTGCAAAGCCGCTCACCTCCCATGGTCCCAACACACACAGATGACACAATTTTCTCAAACGCTCAGGCACATTTCCTCTTTTCTTTCTGGTTTGTTTGCTTTCACTTAGGTGTGAATGTGTGTGTGTGTGTGTGTGTGTGTGCGCGTGTAGTGCTTGATTGTGATAATGATTGTATAATAGTGCACATGTGGAGATGTTCCTGCTTTGTGTGCGTCAGTGTATACGTGTACATAGAAGTGTGTGTTCTCGAGTGCTGTAATGTGCTTATGTATTTGATTTCAGTCAAGGGTCAAAGGTCAAAGGTCAAGGTCACTGTGACCTTACAAATTACGTTTATGGCCTTCTGAACGTGATATCTCAGAAGCGCCTAACGGAAACACTACAAACTGTGGTTCTTCCCATGTTTGCATTGTATTAATAGAGTGGTGCATGAATCCTTGCGGCACATATTATTTCTAAAGGTTCGTTTTGTTTTTAATTGTTTAAAGAGTCGTTTGTTGTAGCATCTGCTTCCACTAATAAAACACCAAAAGAAAAAAAGAGGAAAAGAGGCTTGTTACATAGCAGATGATGTACTGAATCCCTGTGCTCTGCTGATGGTATTTTTATAATCCTAATTTCCTAATATTTTCTAATAGTTGTTTTCTTCTTTTTAAATATCCAGAGTCAATACTAATGAATTCTGGGATTTTTAATAATGAGCACTGATGTAATGGAGGAGAGATTAGTGCTTTAACTTTGTGTGTGTGCATGTGTGTGTGTGTCTGTGTAGATAGATTTGAGCTTACCATGACAGGTACACACACACACACACACACACAGTACAGGGCTACCTGGTGATCCATCATGACATGGTTATGTAATATCTTTATCTGTCCCCCTTCCCTCCCTGCACCTTTACACATACCACACACACACACACACACAAACATGTTAACTAATGGGCCTGGGTCTTTCTGTGCTGCAGAATGAATCCCAATCACACGGTGGGAAAGTCCCGTGAGAGCACAGGATCAATTCTTTCTGCTCTGTTGTGTTCAGGGGGCAAGTAAAGGAGAGGAAGAGAGGGATGGAGAGAAGAGGGAGAAAACAGTGGAAGAGGAGAATGACTGAAAAAAAACAGACAACAGCTGAACAGAACTGAACAGAAAGACTAAACTTGAGAGCAAAACTTATTAAATGGTAAAGTGGCAGCTGGTGAAGAAAATAAAGAGATGAATATTTCATTCCTGAAAAATATGCTGCTCCATGTTGGAAATTCACAGCCCAGGACTTGGACCATCTGTCTACCTCTCCTGTTGTGTTTACAACCTGAATATGTGAGGCCGTAAGGCAGGTGACTCACTATATTAATATTACAATTTGAATTTATTAATCTGGTGATGTAGATGAGCGCTGAGGATTTTACAGAAATTAATTAATGCAGTATTTTACATGAGCAAAACTAACCAACACATCATTCAGCTTGAAAAAAATGATTAGCTCAAAGTTTGAAGTCTCTGATTTGGTAGGAGTTAACTTTTTAAATCACGACAATAAACTACATGCTACAAATATTAGGTGTCACTTTAGCTAAAGCTTTGAATTGTGAAAACAAAGATACACAAAATATCCACAGAGCTGCATTGTATCAGTTATCTAAAAGTAAATAAAGACAGTCCTACAGAGATACAAACAGATTCTTGGCTATAACGTCACCCCTCTTTCTTTTCTTAGTGAGAATCTGGCTGCACTTACCTCAGTGTTTTAGTGACACATCAGCTGTATACTTCATCCTCTCTCTCTCTCTCTCTCTCTCTCTCTCTCTCTCTCTAATCTAATAGTCTCAGTCTCAGGTGAAGTTTACTGAGAAAAATGTTTTTATCATCAGTGTCATCACATGACGATATTTTCTCAGTCTGCTGATCTCATAGAAATCACACCACATCTATGAGCTCTCTCTCTCTCCTGCCTCTGGAGGTCAGTCCCAGGAGCTGACTGTGTAATGAGCTGCTGTCTTAGTAAATTGTGCAGATTGCAGCTACAAATTCAATGAAAACAGTGTGTGCTGCACCACGCTGGCCCTCAGTGTCCAAAAATGCTCATAACATTTTGGCAGAAAGATTTATCCACTGAGCAGAAGGTTTAAATGTTTTTAAAAGAGTTTTTCTATATGAGAGTGTCTCATCAGATTTAAATAACTGGTTTTTAAGATGCTAACACACCAACTTGTGTGTGTCCTCATTTTATTTGTGACTATTTTTGTCTCATATATTTTATACTATTTATGTTGTGTAGATAGTATTTAGTACCTTTTATGTCATTTTTTATGCTTCAGTTGTATATTGTTGATATCATCTCATTTTTAAAAGTTACTTATCTGTGCATCTGGTCTTGCACTGTGTCACTTTTCAGTCTTATCTAACTGTGTATGAATGTTAAATAGGTTTGTTAAAAGAAGTCAAATGTGTGCACATGAGGAGCAGGTTGCATTATGTCCAGTCAGCGTAGAAAAGACTTGTTTGTGTTGGTGGGTGCAGACATGCTGAATGTCTGTGTATGTACGTCTATGTATGTTTTACAGGTACATATTGTACCACTATGCCTGAGTGAGTATGAGTCTGTTTTCACAAAATGTCAAAGAACTACATGTGCAGAGAGCAGCTGGTTCCCTCTGTGAATGACTAATGCCATTACCAGTCATGCCACTGGTGGTGCTCAGCTGGGCTCCCACACAGACACACTCATACATACTGATGCTCTCACAAACACAATGGCGCAGTGACTGCACAAAATACTTTATTAGTAACATCTTCACAGTGTTGAGTTTCAGATTAACATGCACAAACATGAGAAGCATAAGTACTGTGTTGGATTTGTTAGACAGGAGCCTATGGTGAAGGTCATGTTGGCCACATAAAATAATGTTTGTCCTTCATGCAACATAACAAACACCACAGTACACACCACAGCAGAACCACAAATACACCATTTAAGGCCAGATGAGTTTCTTTGTCTGCCACATTTCATTCTCTAAAGGTAATCCAAGGTGCTCTGCAAAATGCATTAAAACATAAAAAGGGTGGAACAGCATGAAGAAAGGAAATTAAAAAGTGAAGAACAGAGACATAAATACAGGATAGGAGGGGAAGATGAGTATTTAAGGTTCAGTCAAAGGCAGTGCAGACCATAAAAGTTTTTTTAACCAGGATTTAAAGGCGGTCAAAGTTTGAGAAAGTCTAATATTCTCTACAAGTTTGCTCCAGCTCTGTGGTGCACACTAACTAAATGCTGCTTCCCCATGTTTAGTTTGCACTCTGGGAGCAGTTAGCGGCGCCTCTACCTGATGACCTGAGAGACCAAGAGGGTTCATATGGTGAAAGATGGACGGAGATGTATTTTGGTCCTAAACCACTGAGAGATTTACAGATAAGCAGCAGTTCTTTAAGCTCTGTTCTCTGACACACTCCTGAGAACTGCTTCTTGGACTTTGTTCAGACTCCTGGTTAAGTTTTCTTAGTTGAGTTTTCTGAGCACGTTGGCGTTTACGTACTGCCAGAAAATAATGAAAAAAAAAAATACATACCTGGTCTGTTGGTACATACCGCCTCTGAGAAGTATCCACAGCCTTGCAACTACAAGTCTGACACTGGCAAAAGCTCTAACCTTTTCCATTCAGCTTTACCAGACTAACTGACAGAGCTCTTACAGCCTTAAACACTGTTACAAACTCAACTGAAAACTGTGTGACAAAGTTTAGTTTGCTTTAAGCCGTGCAGACAGTGACACATGCCAGAGCCTCTTCATTTATTTCATAAATCATCAACTTTATGTAACTTGCAACCTAATATTTTCATGTGATAATAAGACAGTAAATTGTTTTGCTTCCACTTGATACCTCTGCATCTTTAGCCCACCTCCACTCATCTGGTCCAAAGGCGACCAAGAGAAAGGAGCCAACTTATGTCCTTTACACATTCTAACAGAAAAATGTTAAAGTGTCATTTTGCTGCACACTACTCTACTTTCTAATATTTGTTGTTTAAGTTTTATACCTTATCATTATCTGTTTTTATTACCACCTTTCTAAAAACCTGCAGGCTGGACACCTGCAGTGCTCTTGTACCTCTTGTTTTGCTGAGAAGCAGTTTTCTACTTGGTTTTAATCTGTAGAGGATTTGTTATGCCTCTGCACCACCGACAGCCTTGGCCTGGAGACATTATGTTTTTGGATCGTACACCCATCCGCAAGTCAGTCCCATTCTCATGAACGCAATAACTCAGTAACATCTCGAGGAAATTTCTTCAAATTCGACATAAAGGAACACTTCTCTCTCAGTGTCTCAAAGATGAACTAATTAGATTTTGGTGGTAAGAGGTCAAAGGTCAAGGTCACAGTGACCTCATGTTCTTGTGAACACAATGTAGGATATATTGTTACTTTCATTATTGTTACTTTCAACCTCTTGATGAAAGGATGACTTGATGAAATGTTCTCTTACAGATGTAAAACTTGTATAATCTCATTATATTAAAACTTCTTAGAAGATGTGTTAATTTAGTGGAGATGTGGAAATATGTCCCTTTGGAGATTTTTCATCTTTTTCATTCTGAGGTCATTTGACCCACAAAATGGAAATAACTGAAACAAACATCACGCTAACACGACACGTCTGAGACAGCAGCTTGCCACAGCCCACTCATGACATCACTGAGATGCCATCACTGGTCATGATGTACCGCTGTGGCTGTTTGTGTATGAGAAAGATATTTGAGGAAAAGAAAAGAGAGCGTGTGGTCTCCTTTCAGTCAGGAGGGAGAGGGAGGAGAAACAGGCACAGATGGAGCAGAGAAAGAGATCAAGAGTGTTTGTTTGCTTTGTTTGCTTGTGGCAGAAGCCTCTTTTCTTTTTTTTTCTTTTTTTTGGCAGACATTAAATACCAAGAGACCTTATCAGGGCTACAGATTCAAACCAGTGAGCCAAGTGTGCAACAGCAAGCATGACAGTGATGAGGTGACTCTTACCTGATTTCTACCTTTGGTTAGGACAATGCTAACATGCTATTGCTATGCAGAAATAATGTTTACCATCACACCA